>NC_054472.1:6008020-6113020 GCF_017639515.1 Carcharodon carcharias | reverse complement strand
ACCCCCACCACACCCTCCCCCCAACCCCCACCACACCCTCCCCCCAACCCCCACCACACCCTCCCCCCAACCCCCATCACACCCTCCCCCCAACCCCCACCACACCCTCCCCCCAACCCCCACCACACCCTCCCCCCACCCCCCACCACACCCTCCCCCCAACCCCCACCACACCCTCCCCCCAACCCCCACCACACCCTCCCCCCAACCCCCACCACACCCTCCCCCCAACCCCCACCACACCCTCCCCCCAACCCCCACCACACCCTCCCCCCACCCCCCACCACACCCTCCCCCCAACCCCCACCACACCCTCCCCTCAACCCCCACCACACCCTCCCCCCAACCCCCACCACACCCTCCCCCAACCCCCACCACACCCTCCCCCCAACCCCCACCACACCCTCCCCCCACCCCCCACCACACCCTCCCCCCAACCCCCACCACACCCTCCCCCCAACCCCCACCACACCCTCCCCCCACCCCCCACCACACCCTCCCCCCAACCCCCACCACACCCTCCCCTCAACCCCCACCACACCCTCCCCCCAACCCCCACCACACCCTCCCCCAACCCCCACCACACCCTCCCCCCAACCCCCACCACACCCTCCCCCCACCCCCCACCACACCCTCCCCCCAACCCCCACCACACCCTCCCCCCAACCCCCACCACACCCTCCCCCCAACCCCCACCACACCCTCCCCCCACCCCCCACCACACCCTCCCCCCACCCCCCACCACACCCTCCCCCCAACCCCCACCACACCCTCCCCCCAACCCCCACCACACCCTCCCCCCAACCCCCACCACACCCTCCCCCCAACCCCCACCACACCCTCCCCCAAACCCCACCACACCCTCCCCCAACCCCCATCACACCCCCTCACACCCCCTCACACCCCACACACCCCACTCCTCCTCACCTCCCCCCACCCCCTCACACCCCCTCACACCCCCTCACACCCCACACACCCCACTCCTCCTCACCTCCCCCCACCCCCTCACACCCCCTCACACCCCCTCACACCCCACACACCCCACTCCTCCTCACCTCCCCCCACCCCCTCACACCCCCTCACACCCCCTCACACCCCACACACCCCACTCCTCCTCACCTCCCCCCACCCCCTCACACCCCCTCACACCCCCTCACACCCCCTCACACCCCACACACCCCACTCCTCCTCACCTCCCCCCACCCCCTCACACCCCCTCACACCCCCTCACACCCCACACACCCCACTCCTCCTCACCTCCCCCCACCCCCTCACACCCCCTCACACCCCCTCACACCCCACACACCCCACTCCTCCTCACCTCCCCCCACCCCCTCACACCCCCTCACATGCCCCCACCCCCCCACCCCTCCACACCCCCTCACCCCCCAACACACCCCCACCCCCCACACCCCCCGCACCCGCTCACCACCCCGTCCCCTACATCCACCTTCACACCCCTTCCACCCACACCACCTCAGGAAGGGTGATTAGTCAGCAATGAACAAAATGGATCAAGGATTAGAGGGACATTGGGAAGTTTTGCTTCAACCTCAGAGAAATTGCTTTCGGGACTCAAGTAGTTAAATATGTTAATGAGTGTTGATGATGGACTGGGTTATGGGTGGCCTGTGGAAGGAGGAATTGGATGGGCAGAATGGCCTTGGCTCATATTGTGCTTTCTGGTGTTTTGATGCATTGTTGTTGATTCCAAAGACCCGACATTTGAGGTGAGATTTTACCACACACAGCAGGAGTTTCGAGAGGGTGCGTGGTAAACAAAGTTGTGGGTGAGTTGGACTGTGTGTGTGTGTGTGTGTGTGTGTTTTGAGGAGATTCAGCATCTTGCGGACAGATTGGAAGATTGGACACATTCTCCTGTAGTCGGCTGTGCAGTATCACAACCACTGACAATTATTGAACTGTTCTTTGGATTGTGTACAATCCATGCTCAAGAGATTGCAAAGGGGAAAATAGATGGGAATCAGAGCCTTTAAGGAGGCCAATTAATTTATTTCTACTTTTTATTAAAAACAAGCAAAAAATTATCTTTTATAGACACTTATAGTTGCCAAGAGGCATTCTGGACAAAGGAAACTGTCCCTGCTCATCTTCAAATAGTATTAACGATTCTTACATTGTCCAACTAAAAGGTTGGACACAGCCCCATTTATTGCCTCATCTGAAAGAGAGCACCACCAACAGGGCAGCCTTCCCTAGTTACTGTAATAGGAGTGCCAGCCTTGATTTTAAGGCCCACATCCTGGAGTGGGGCTTGAACCCATAATGTTCTGACTCAGAGGTAAGACTGCTACCCAATGAGTCACAACGAACAGCTCCACATGCTCGAGAAGGACATATGTTCAGGGCTATGGAGAAAGAGCAGAGGGTGAATGGGACTAACTGGATGGCTCTTTCAAAGAGCCAGCATAGGTGCAATGGGCTGAATGGTCTCCTTTGGTGCTCTATCATTCTATGATAAGTTGATATTCGGGCAAAATATCAGTTAAAGATATTTTTCCTTTGAGGAGAGATTGAGGAGACTGGGCCTCTATTGCCTGGAGTTTAGAATAATGAAAGATGATCCCATCGAAACATATGAAATTCTCACAGGGCTCGACAGGGTAGGTACAGAAGGATGTTTCCCCTGGCTGGAGGGGGGTCTAGAATCAGGGGACACATCTCAGAATAAGGGACAGGCCATTTAGGGCTGAGATGAGGAGGAATTTCTTCACTCAGAGGATGGTGAATCTTTGGAATTCTCTACCCCAGGAGGCTGTGGAGGCTCGGTCATTGAGTATGTTCAAGACAGGAACAGACAGATTTCTGGATATCCATGACATCAAGGCATACGGGGATAGTGCGGGAAGATGTCAATGAGGTAGATGATCAGCCATGATCTTATTGAATGGCGGAGAAGGCTCGAGGGGCTGATTGGCTTACTCCTGCTCCTATGTCCCACGTTCCTACCTTCAGAAGCTTTATTGAGAACTGAAAATTGAAGGTGTGGTGCACCGATTGAATCAGGCAAAAGGTCACGTGTCACTGCTCAATCTTCAGTCAGTCACTGAACATGGGTGGACTGCGGTTTTAACCAGCGCAGCTCATGGTGACCGAGTCCCCGTCTTCCAGCCCAAGGTTGTTTCTTGCAGTTTATCTGGTGCACATTGCCACCTGGTGCCTGTGCTGGTGAAGAACATCAGAACTCATCAAGGAGCGGAGGCAAATCCTGAGGAACAACTCTCGGAGGAAGGTGAAGACTGGGGTTCTATTTGCCCAGGGTTTGGGTGAGTTCAAGCCACCAGTAGCTTCTGCTGACATCGCCTGCTGTTCTTTCTCCACATTTGTTGAAATTAATGACCTCAGGAAGAACTGGATGGGCTTTAACAGGAGGTGTCAGCCGAGACAAACTAATTCTTCTGACGTGAGTGTCGCTGGCAGAGCTGGTATTTATTACCCATCCCTGATAGCCCTGAGAAGGTGGTGGTGAGCCATCATGAGAAGCGGCTCTCATTAACAGGATGGTGTGCAGGGCCATTTCAGAGGGCAGCCAAGAGTCCCGATCCACTTTGGGATCAACAAACAAAAGGACAGCGATCACCAAATAACCGCAACAAAACACCGATAAACAAGATTCCACCTTATCGTTTTGTATTTTAATTTTACCGTCAAATCAAAGTTGATATGAATCAACATTTTCATCGTGGATAAAACCAAGTTGGATCATGCTTTATCCCAAGACGGTCTGCTAGTAATCTGTGGTGAATGTTCCTTTGCAATTGTGTCAACCGTGCGCTCCCGTGTTGGCTCATTCCAATACCTCCAAAGAACAGGCCAAGAGAAGAAAGTCCGACTGTTAAACTCCTGGATCTCCCTCCCTAACAGCACTGTGGGTGTACCTACACCACATGGGCTGCAGCGGTTCAAGAAGGCAGCTCACCACCACCTTCTCAAGGGCAATTAGGGATGGGCAATAAATGCTGGCCCAGTCAGCGAAGCCCAACATCCTGTGAACAAATTGAAAAAAACTCCAAAGACACAAAACGTTGAATTCCACAACCTCTCTTCTCCAGGGAAATCTCCAAACATGGCACTCGGTTTCTACCCAATCCAGCTTCCCAAAACAGTAGAGTTAACGACTGCAGATAAATGTCAATGTCTACACAAAGAGCAGGCATCCCAGACAAACTGACAGTTTCACAAACTGGCAAATATTCTGAAGACGATGGCTTTTCTTCAAGTGTAAAGTGATGAAGAAGAAACCACCATAGTCTCTGAATACTCCCAGGATATAGACTGAACTGGTCTAAATTGTAACATTTATTGTGACATTAAAGTTCCAGATGTAAGCATATTCATCCATCTGAGCAACACATCAGGACTGAGGGAGAAGGACTTCCATTTACAGCCAGAACATGTCTCTTCTAATCTCTGTTATACTGATTGAACTCGAATTCCCAGCGTGTACATTCACTCACACATTGACTACATGGTTTTGGAGCATACTAACAACATGGACTAACAACATACTAACAACATGGAACATACTAACAACATGGACTTTCATCTCAGAGTCAACTCCATTGATACAAGATGGAGTCACATATAGACCCTGACTGAGTGAGGACAGCAGGTTTCCATTACTAAAGGATATTCATGAAACAGTTGGGTTTATAACAACAATCCAACACTTTCCTGGTCACTTTCACTGAGACCAGTTTTATACCTCCAGATTTTTAAATTGAATTCAAATTGGGATTTGAGCTCAAGTGCCCCATCATGGACTTGATGGGCCAAATGACCTCCTTTTCTGTTGTAATCACTCTATGACTATGACTCTGGATTATTAGTCCAATGATATAACTTTTACACTACCGCATCCTGTTGCTGTGACTACAAGTTGCTCTGCATTAGGATGAACTCTTATCACAAGACACTGCTTTAGGCGAATAGAGATTCCTAACTCAATTTCTGCCAATTAAACTCTTCAGTTTCGAAATCCTACTGCAGCGCTCAAGCAATAATCATTAAAGGTGTTTTGAATATTTAGCAAAGTTGGAATTGGACCCTCTGTTCAGTCGTAAGCCGTTTTTGCCATTCTAGTCAATGAACAGTAGTGTTTGCAGGGAAGTGGATAATCCACTCATTATCAGCATCCCGGATACTTAGCGATGAGAAGCACACGTCTATCTTGGCTGATTCATCAGGAAGTGGATAAGTGGCTTAATATGTAATTGTGATGTGACAAATGGAGAGGTGACAGACCATAAAATGCTGGTGTCCTCTCTGAGCTAAGGGAAACAGGCAGACCACAAAGCTGTGCCGATCTCCTCTGAAACTCGACAGCTAATCACCTGGAGTTATATTATTACTTTGTGCACTCTTTCTCTCACCCTAATGCTTCGAGGATTGAAGTCACTGATTCAGAGCTAAAAGCTCAATTTCTCTCTCAGGTTAACATTGGTGATTTGATATAAAGGCGACAGCATATCCAGACAGTGAAATGGATAAAGGTTCATTCACCTGACACCTAAAGGAGGATTAAAATGGCATTGTGGACAGAAGGTTTCAGAAAAGCAACTCTGCAAACACAGCTGCCTCGTCCAGCCCTCCATTAGTAAACTATAGTGAGGGATATAGGAAAACCGTGGACCATTGAGGCGGTGTCTGTGGAGAGAGAAACAGAGTCAGCGGGTAGGCGGAAGTGGAAATTCTTGCCCGAAGTCAACAGGCCTTTGGCTGGCCCGTCAAACATTTTCATTCCGCCCGTGAGGATTCCGACTGTGACAGGAACAGAAAATCCCGGTCAACATTTCACCTCGATGTCCTTTCATCAGAACTGGGAAAAGCTTGGCTGTAAGAGGCTTTAAGCAAGTGCGGAGACAAAGGGGAGAAATGAAAAATAGGGGGGGGGGGTCTGTGATAGGGGAAGACAGGAGAAATTAAATAACGAAAGGGACAATGGTGCAAGGCAAAAGGAGATGGTGATGGAACAAGTAAAGAAACAAAAGATGGGTCTAGAGGAGATGGAAATGGCAACAGTCAGACAATTAACAGCAGTTGCTGTTTGAAAAGGTGGGAGCAGTGGTTATGGTCTGAAGCTGTTGAACTCAGTGTTGAGTCCAAAAGGATGTAAAGTGCCTCATGAAAAGATGAGGTGCCATTCTCAAGTTTCCGCTGAGGTTCATTCTGAATATTAACTCTGTTTCTTTCTCTAGAGAGGCCGCCTGACCTGTTAAGTAGCTCCACCCTTCTCTGTTTTTATTTCAGATTTTCAGCATCCGCAGTATTTTGTTTTTGTCCCACAGTCCGTCTCATTCACCTTCTCCCACCCTGAGAGTCACATGATAATGGAGTTACTGACCAATCATAGTGATCAGTCTCTATCAATGAGGTGAGAAAAACCCCTGGGGAGATTTGAGAACCATGGGTGGAATTTTACACCGGTGGAATTTTACACCGGTGGGATTTTATACTGGTGGAATTTTACACCGGTGGAATTTTACACCGGTGGGATTTTACACCGGTGGGATTTTACACCGGTGGAATTTTACACCGGTGGGATTTTATACTGGTGGAATTTTACACCGGTGGGATTTTACACCGGTGGGATTTTACACCGGTGGGATTTTATACTGGTGGCATTTTACACCGGTGGGATTTTACACCAGTGGGATTTTACACCGGTGGGATTTTACACCAGTGGGATTTTACACCGGTGGGATTTTACACCGGTGGGATTTTACGGTCCAGCCAAAGTCAATGGACTTTTGAACAGCTCGCTGCATTTTACTGCCCCAGACCCACTTCCCCCATTAGCCCAGAGTCACCTGATCCCCCCTAGGCTACACTCCCCTCATCACATGTCTCAAATTTGGGAAATAATGTCCCAGATTTTGTGATAGTAATGAGAGTGAAACTGTTGGCATTCACCATCATCACTCTTTTGAAACAGACAGCAGCTTCCAGAGTCTGCACGGGCGCAGTTAAAGGGGGAAATGCAGAAGTAGCTGTCAGCAATTCCCCATGGGCTACATTGTTGATGCCTCACCGAGAGCAATCAGTCAGAAGTCACTGAACTGATGAACGTTTCCCCTTTTATGCTGTGATATTCCTGTTAAAGATTCCTGGAAAAGTTACTCCGTGTTAATGAGGTGTAACTGAGTTTCCGATGCCATACTTAGTCAAAAGTACTGATGAACAACCTCTCTGGTCCTGGAAAGCTTTTTTTTTATATTCATTCATGGGATGTGGCCAGTGCGGACTAGGCCAGCATTTACTGCCCATCTCTAATTGCCCTTGAGAAGGTGGTGGTGAGCTGCCTTCTTGAACCGCTGCAGTCCATGTGGTGTAGGTACACCCACAGTGCTGTTAGGGAGGGAGTTCCAGGATTTTTACCCAGTGACAGTGAAGGAACAGTGACATATTTCCAAGTCAGGATGGTGAGTGGCTTGGAGGGGAACTTCCAGGTGGTGGGTTCCCAAGTCTCTGCTGCCCTTGCCCCGCTAGGTGGTAGTGATCCTGTGTTTGGAAGTTGCTGTCGAAGGAGCCTTGGTGAGTTCCTGCAGTGCATCTTGTAGATGGTACACACTGCTGCTACTGTGCGTCGGTGGTGGAGGGAGTGAATGTTTGTGGAAGGGGTGCCAGTCAAATGAGCTGCTTTGTCCTGTCTTGAGTGTTGTGGGAACTGCACTCATCCAGGCAAGTGGGGAGTATTCCAACACACTCCTGACCTGAGCCTTGTCGATGGTGGACAGGCTTTGGGGAGTCAGGAGGTGAGTTACTCACCACAAGATTCCTAGCCTCTGACCTGCTCTTATAGCCACAGTATTTATATGGCTAGTCCAGTTCAGTTTCTGCTCAATGGTAACCTCCAGGATGTTGATAGTGGGGGATTCAGTGATGGGAATGTCATTGAATGTCAAGGAGGGGTGGTTAGATTCTCAACAGGTCTGACAGCATCTGTGGAGAGAAAAACAGAGTTAATGTTTTGAGAACCAAAACAAAAATACCAGGAAAAACTCAGCAGGTCTGACAGCATCTGCGGAGAGGAACACAGTTAACGTTTCGAGTCTGAATGACCCTTCAACAGAACTGAGTAAAAATAGAAGGGAGGTAAAATATAAGCTGGTTTAAGGAGGAGTGGGACAAGTAGAGCTGGATAGAGGGCCAGTGATAGGTGGAGATAACCAAAAGATGTCACAGACAAAAGGACACAGAGATGTTGAAGGTGGTGATATTATCTAAAGGAATGTGCTAATTAAGGGTAGAAAGCAGGACAAGCAAGGTACAGATAGCCCTAGTGGGGGTGGGGTGGGGGGAAGGGATCGAAATAGGCTAAAAGGTAGAGATAAAACAATGGATGGAAATATATTTAAAAATAATGGAAATAGGTGGGAAAAGAAAAATCTATATAAATTATTGAAAGAAAAGGGGGCGACCAGAAAGTGGGTGGGGATAGAGGGGAGAGTTCATGATCTAAAATTGTTAAACTCAATATTCAGTCCGGAAGGCTGTAAAGTGCCTAGTCAGAAGATGAGGTGCTGTTCCTCCAGTTTGCGTTGAGCTTCACTGGAACAATGCAGCAGACCAAGGACAGTCATGTGGGCAAGAGAGCAGGGTGGAGTGTTGAAATAGCAAGCGACAGGGAGGTCTGGGTCATGCTTGCGGACAGACTGAAGATGTTCTGCAAAGTGGTCACCCAGTCTGCGTTTGGTCTCTCCAATGTAAAGGAAACCGCATTGGGAGCAGCGAATGGAGTGGACTAAATTGAGGGAAGTGCAAGTGAAATGCTGCTTCACTTGAAAGGAGTGTTTGGGCCCTTGGACGGTGAGGAGAGGGGAAGTGAAGGGACAGGTGTTGCACCTTCTGCAGTTGCATGGGAAGGTGCTGTGGGAGGGGGTTGAGGTGTAGGGGGTGATGGAAGAGTGGACCAGGGTGTACCAGAGGGAACGATCCCTGCGGAATGCCGCTGGTGGGGGTGAAGGGAAGATGTGTTTGGTGGTGGCATCGTGCTGGAGTTGGCGGAAATGGCGGAGGATGATCCTTTGAATGTGAAGGCTGGTGGGGTGATAAGTGAGGACAAGGGGGACCCTATCATGTTTCTGGGAGGGAGGAGAAGGCGTGAGGGCGGATGCGCGGGAGATGGGCCGGACACGGTTGAGGGCCCTGTCAACGACCGTGGGTGGAAAACCTCGGTTAAGGAAGAAGGAGGACATGTCAGAGGAACTGTTTTTGAAGGTAGCATCATCAGAACAGATGTGATGGAGGTGAAGGAACTGAGAGAATGGGATGGAGTCCTTACAGGAAGCGGGGTGTGAGGAGCTGTAGTCAAGGTAGCTGTGGGAGTCGGTAGGCTTGTAATGGATATTGGTGGACAGTCTATCACCAGAAATTGGGACAGAGAGGTCAGGGAAGGGAAGGGAAGTGTCAGAGATGGACCATGAGGGATCATTCCCTCCGGGACACCCAGGTCCACTCCTTCATCACCCCCTACACCTCAACCCCCCTCCCACGGCACCTTCCCATGCAACGCAGAAGGTGCAACAGCTGCCCCTTTACTTCCCCTTTCCTCATCTTCTGAGGGCCCAAACAATCCTTTCAAGTGAAGCAGCATTTCACTTGCACTTCCCTCAATTTAGTCTACTGCATTCGCTGCTCCCAATGCGGTTTCCTCTACATTGGAGAGACCAAACGCAGACTGGGTGACCACTTTGTGGAACACCTTCGGTCTGTCTGCAAGCATGACCCAGACCTCCCTGTCACTTGCCATTTTAACACTCCACCCTGCTCTCATGCCCACATGTCCATCCTTGGCCTGCTGCATTGTTCCAGTGAAGCTCAACGCAAACTGAAGGAACAGCACCTCATCTTCTGATTAGGCACTTTACAGCCTTCCGGACTGAATATTGAGCTCAACTATTTTAGATCATTAACTCTCTCCTCCATCCCCACCCCCTTTCCGATCCCCCCCCTTTTTTTCAATAATTTATATAGATTTTTCTTTTCCCACCTACTTCCATTATTTTTAAATGTATTTCCATCCATTGTTTTATCTCTACCTTTTAGCCTATTTCGATTCCTTCCCCCCACCCACCCCCACTAGGACTATCTGTACCTTGCTCGTCCTGCTTTCTACGCTTAATGTCACCTATTAGCACATTCCTTAGATAATATCACCACCTTCAACACCTCTTTGTCCTTTTGTCTGTGACATCTTTTGGTTATCTCCACCTATCACTGGCCCACTATCCAGCTCTACCTGTCCCACTCCTCCTTAAACCAGCTTATATTTCACCTCTCTTCTATTTTTACTTAGTTCTGTTGAAGAGTCATACAGACTCGAAACGTTAACTGTGTTCCTCTCCACAGATGCTGTCAGACCTGCTGAGTTTTTCCAGGTATTTTTGTTTTTGTTTTGGATTTCCAGCATCTGCAGTTTTTTGTTTTTATCTTAATGTTTTGAGTCCGTATGACTCAAATATAAATATCCCCTTGCATAACTCATACGGACTCGAAATGTTAATTCTGTCTTTCTCTCCACAGATGCTGTCAGACCTGCTGAGTTTTTCCAGCAATTTTTGTTTATGTTTCAGATATCCAGCATCCGCAGTATTTTGCTTTTATCTTTGGTTAGATTCTCTCTTGTTGGAGATGGTCATTGCCTGTCACTTGTGTGGTGCGAATGTTACTTGCCACTTGTCAGCCCAGGCCTGGATATTGTCCAGGTCTTGCTGCATTTGGACGTGGACTGCTTCAGTATCTGAGGAGTCGCGAATGGTGCTGAACATTGTGCAGTCATCACCGAGCATCCCCACTTCTGACCTTTTGATGGAAGGAAGGTCATTGATGAAGCAGCTGAAGATGGTTGGGCTGAGAACACTACCCTGAGGAACTCAGTGATGTCCTGGAGCTGAGATGATTGACCTCCAACAACCACAACCATCTTCCTTTGTGCTAGGTATGACTCCAACCAGTGGAGAGTTTTCCCCCTGATTCCCATTGACTCCAGTTTTGCTAGGGCTCCTTGATCACACTCGGTCAAATGCTGCCTTGATGTGAAGGGCAGTCACTCTCACCTCACCTCAGGAGTTCAGCTCTTTTGTCCGTGTTTGAACCAAGGCTGTAATGAGGTCAGGAGCTGAGTGACCCTGGCAAAATCCAAACTGGGCATCAGTGAGCAGGTTATTGTTAAGCAAGTGCTGCTTGATAGCACTGTTAATGATCATTTCTATCACTTTACTGATGATGGAGAGCAGACTGATGGGGCGGTAATTGTCCGGATTGGATTTGTCCTGCTTTTTGTGTACAGGACATACCTGGGCAATTTTCCACATAGCCGGGTAGATGCCAGTGTTGTAGCTGTACTGGAACAGCTTGGCTAGGGGCGCGGCAAGTTCTGGAGCACAAGTCTTCAGTACTATTGCTGGAATATTGCCAAAGCCCATAGCCTTTGCACTATCCAGTACCTTCAGCCGTTTCTTGATATCATGTAGAGTGAATCGAATTGGCTGGAGACTGGCATCTGTGATACTGGGGACCTCCGGAGGAGGCCGAGATGGATCATCCACTCGGCACCTCTGGCTGGAGATCGTAGCAAATGCTTCAACCTTATCTTTTGCACTGATGTGCTAGGCTCCCCTATCATTGAGGATGGGGATATTTGTGGAGCCTCCTCCTCCAGCGAGTTGTTTAATTGTCCACCACCATTCACGACTGGATGTGGCAGGACTGCAGAGCTTAGATCTGATCTGTTGGTTGTGGGATCACTTAGCTCTGTCTATTGTTTGCTGCCTGTCTACTGTTTGGCACGGAAGTAGTCCTGTGTTATAGATTCACCAGGTTGACACCTCATTTGTGTAATGTCAGACTTTCTCATCCTGATTAAAAAGAATCTAAAATTTTGAAATATGATAGTTTTAAAAGTTTTTTTTATTATGTCTCACCTTTTAATCTGTATGCCCCAATCATTTATTTTGCTTACTGTAAAATTAATTAGAAGTGAAAGACAATCAGTGTCCCTGCTTTGCTGCCTATGAGAATACTTCTATCTGATTGGCTACTTTCTCTGCTTGTTGACATCACTGTTGTTGGACGCCTGGAGATCCCATGGACTTTTTGCTAGATTCAAACTGATGTCAGGGAAGTTGAAATGCACACCATAGAGACTTAGTGGGCAGCTATGTGTGAGGTCAGTGGTGAGTGCCGTCACTTCACTGGTGACCATGAAATCCAGGTCAATGTTTCCCTACATAAATATCCCCTCTGCAGCTCTTCCTTGCGAATTATCCAATATCCTAATGTCCAGATGGGATTTAGCTATTTTCATGCATACCTTAGAATTCAAATTTAATTCAGTTTTGCAGTGAGAAAGTGAAATGTACAGGAGACAATAGTCAGCCTCTCACTGAATCAGACCAAACACAGACAAAACTGCTAAGTTAGCAGTAGGCTCTGGTGCTCTCTCTATCTTATTGAATCTCTCTAATGTTGTAAAAGCCTTGATTAGATCACCCATCAATCTTCTCAACTCAAGGGAACACATGCCACGTTTATGCAACCTCTCCTGGAAATGTAATCCTTTAATCTCTGATATAAATCCTGATGAGTCTGCACTGCACCCAGTCCGAGGCTATTATGTCCTTCCTGAGGTGCAGTGCCAGTAACTGACAGCGTTACTCCAGACCTGGTTAACGCCCTGACAAGAAATCCAACGTTAAAAGGAAGACTTGCATTTCTATAGCACCTTCCTTCTTCTTCGCCCCTGCATCGTTGCTGATGATTCATAGTCACCGCCTCACCTGGTTGCGAGTCTCCAGGTGGGGGTGCAGTTCAATTCTAACAAGGCACTGTCAGTTGCACTGGGCTCATTGTAGGTCTTGCTCTGCTAAGGTAGGAGACAAGCTGCTTCCTCTGGTTGTGCTTTTCTGTGGAAATCTGAAGATGTGGGCCTGAATTTTACACTGCCTACCCACCCCCCCCCACCACTGCCCCCCTCCCCCACCATCCCCCCCACCAGCGCCCCCCACCCCCCACTATGGCAGGTTTGTCGGTGGGGGTGGGGTGGGCTGGGAGGGGTGGTTGGGGGGCGGGGTGGTGGGTGAGCGATAAGTTCCTTGATGGGCTTCCCACTGGGTTCCTGCTTGCCCCCACCCCCACCCCCACCCCTCACCACCGCTCTGCAATTTTACCCTTGGTGGGGGGGCGGCCGAATCCTCAGTTGGACTCAGCCTGACCTTTGCCCCAATCGGGATCCTTGAGCAGCCAATTAGTGACCCCTAATTTAGGCTGGTGGGAGGAGTTCCCAGGCATGGGGGAAACCTGAAAATAACCAGGTCCAAGCCTCCGGGTGGGACGCTGGGGTGGTGGAGGGGAGGGGGGACCTCCATCAGAAACCCCCTTTTAACTCCGGGAAACCCCTCCCCTTAAGGTCTAGTAACCGCAGGACCTCCCTCCCCCCGCCACCTACCCTACCACCCCCACCCCAACCTCAACTTCTCCCCAGGCACCCCAATCCCCCCACTGTCCACACACACCCACCACCCCCCCCCACCCCCACCCCGAGGCCTCCCCTACTCTCCCTGTCCTGAGACCCCCAAAAACTTCCCTTTTCCTGGAATTCCGGGACTTAGGATCTGGGGACTGATTGCAGCTCCATCCCACGTCCACTGCAGCTCCTGGTGCCTCAGGGACTAGAGAGCTGCCAGCCAATCGGATTGACCGGTAGCTCGGTGAGGCGGGACTTCCTCCCTAGTGAGGGAGCGGTGTTCCAGTGTGGAGTCTTGGGTGCCAAGTGCTCCAGTCATGTGCAAGACAGTCCTCAGGTGGTGAAGTCAGTCTGATATGAAATGATGCCTCTCTTGCGTGAATCCTTGTATCTCAGTTTTGGCTGCTGGCACCGTACAGTGCATCCTTTGGTAGGTGACATCATTCCAATGACATGGTCTAGCCATTATGGCCGACATCTTTCATAACCTCAGGATGTCTCAAAGCGCTTTACAGCTAATGAAGTCTATTTTTACAAGGTGTTCTCACTGTTGTAACAAACGAAACACAGCAGCCAATTTGCGCACAGCAAGCTCCCACAAACAGCAATGAGATAAACAGTCAGGTGACCGGGTTTTTAGCGATGTGCATTGAGGGGTAAGTATTTACCCAGGATGCTTAGGAGAACTCTCGTGCTTTTCAAATAGCACCATTTACATTCACCCGAGAGAGCCTCTGTTTAACATTGAGCCTGAAGGACAGCACCTCCTCGCTACTTCACTGGCCTCTCAGCCCAGGTTACCTGCTTAAATCTCTGTACCAGGATTTGAACCCCCACATCTGTGACTAGGGGTTGAGAGTGTCACCCACTGAGTTTAAACTGAGCTACCAGTCCCTACTGGTTTCTTGTTAAGAGGAAAGAAGACCTTGGAACGCGTTTTTACTAGGTTAACGGCATCATCTCAATGCAAGTTGTTGTTGCTGCCTTTAAGCTATGCAATATCTTGAATGGTTATATAAAATGGTTCACATTGTGCATCACTTTACCTTTTACTGTTGAACATGTGTCAATAAATCTAGCAGCAAGAATTTTTTATTAATCTGATCGGTGATTGCCCCAAATCTTACCAGAAGGTTATTTATTTGGCAAAAAATCATTGGATCTTAAAAATACAGATACCGGAGACCACATTAACAATGGTTCCTGTAACCAACCCCTTTCCTATCTCCTCACTCACAAACTTTCAATCCCTTGTACAGCCGAGAGTATTGTAAGTGACTTGAGGCAGCTAGCTCCTGTCCTGGGGACATTTGAGCTGCTCAGTGTCTGTATAATGTTGCTTCAGTATAAAGCACACACTGGTACACTGATAAATCACAGAGGTTCTCAGATCTGGATGATTGATTGCAGCACCTAGACCCTTATCAAAACATTTCACTTCCTTTGCAGAGATTCAGTTTTTACTGACAGATGTAATTAAATCTGAAATGTTTTCAGAAATCACTGTGACTTAATCCCTTCTGCTTAAACCTACTGTATAAAGAAGTATATTTATTAGGGTCATATTGCTTCTGTTATTAATCTCAAATGAAACCTTCCCCATTGACAGCATAATTCATGGATGCTGTATCCGTACCATTTTATACAAATGCTACAGATTCTTTACCCAGATCCCATGGATCAATCAACTACAGTCCTTGCCTTGTTTTGACACTGATGCACAAGCCACAGTATAACTGTGCTTCCAAATGGCTAACTTGAGAGCATATTGCCAGAAGGGGGAGCTGGACGGGTGGGTTTTTGAACAATGTGGTTTTTCGGGGTTACATTATCATTCAATATCCAGTACTCTAACTCTTTGAACCAAATGACTGCTAGGTGAGTGGTATATTCCTGCACTATAGTCAGACTGGTTGAGTCTGAGCCCTGGATTGTCATCCAGTGGGATGGGGGTTGGGGGGGGAGGGGGGGCGGGGAGAGAGAGGGGAGGGGGAGAGGGGGAGGAAGGGGAGTCACATCCAGTATGTGCAGGTGGGTCTTGCCCATGTTGTTAAAAAAAGGGAAAATGAGCAGTTCTATACCACCTTCCACAACATCAGGACATCTCAAAACACTTTACAGCCAATGAAGTAAGTCTGAAGTGAGGTCACTGTTGTAACGTAGGAAACAGGGCAGCCAATTTGCACACAGCAAGATCCCACAAACAGCAATGAAATAAATGACCAAATCAACTGTATTAGTGGCATTGGCTGGGAGATAAAATGACCAGGACACCGCGAAGGACCCTGCTGCACACCTTCAAATAGTGTCAAGGGATCTCTACATCCACCCGAAAGGGAATGTAACATCTTATCAGGGAGACAGCACCATCAACAATGCCGCACTCCCTCAGTACTGCTGTAAAAATGTCAGCCTGAACTACACACCCGGCAGGGCTTGAACCCATAACCTTCTAATACTGAAGGTGAGAACACTGAATAATAATACTGAAGGTGCGAACCACACACCCGGCAGGGCTTGAACCCATAACCTTCTAATACTGAAGGTGAGAACACTGAATAATAATACTGAAGGTGAGAACTACACACCCGGCAGGGCTTGAACCCATAACCTTCTAATACTGAAGGTGAGAACACTGAATAATAATACTGAAGGTGAGAACTACACACCCGGCAGGGCTTGAACCCATAACCTTCCAATACTGAAGGTGAGAACACTGAATAATAACACTGAAGGTGAGAACTACACACCCGGCAGGGCTTGAACCCATAACCTTCTAATACTGAAGGTGAGAACACTAACCACTGAGCCATCTCCGAAAAACATATTTACTTGTTGGGTTGTCCTTGTGGATCTGATGGTGGAGACACCATCGGAAATCGATCTGAACATAAACCGTCTCTACCAAAACATTCCCGATGGGTCGATGAGTCTCGGTTCTACTTGTCTTTTTATGAGTTGGGGTTTCATCTTCTGTTTCCTCATAGTCAAAGGGGTCTCTTCACTCCAACCGACCGCCCTCTCACTGAATCATCAGGCATTTCCTGAGGCCACACTTGGAGGATCGCGTCCAGCTTTGGTCTCCAAAGGGAGGATATATGTGCCTTCCAGAAGACTTGCAACAAAGCTTCACTCAGCTGATTCCTGGATTGAGAGGTTGTCCTACAAAGAGAGATTGAGTGAAATGGGCCCATAGTCAGTGGTGTTTAGAAGAATGAGAGGTGACCTCACTGAAACTTATAAAATGATTAGAGGGTTTGACAAGGCAGACACTGAGAGGATGTTTCACCCTGGCTGGGGAGTCTAGAACTAGGCTTCACTGTCGCAGGATAAGGGGTTGGTCATTTCGAACTGAGATAAGGAAAGGTTTCTTCACTCAGAGGGTGGTGAACCTTTGGAATTCTCTACCCCAGGGGATGTCCGTGCTCAGCTGATGAGTATATTCAAGACACAGATTGATAGATTTTTGGACATTAAGGGAATTGAGGGACACTGGGATGGAGCACCAAAGTGGAGCTGATGTCAAAGGTCAGCCATGCTCTTATTGAACGGCAGAGCAGGTTCGATGGGCTGAATGGCCTCCTCCTGCTCCTATTTCTTATTTTCTTATGTTATCATTCCTCCAGAGCAGTTTCTCTTTCATTCCGGCCCCTCATCTTCAATTCAAGGTCTCGGGGCTGGGGGGTGATGGGGGATGGGGTCGGGGTGGGGAGCACCTAAAGGTGCTGACTTGTACTCAGCAGCTTTTCCAGGGTGCCTTGGATTGGGTGGAACGACACTGCCATCTTCTGGTAGATTTGGCATTTCGCTTCAGTGAAACTGCGGATTAATCTGAGATCCGCTCAACAAGTGAAATATTTAATACGAGCGTAGACACTTCCAGCTAGTAACAGATTCACAAACACCATTCGCTTTGTGTGCAATGTTGTGCTGAGTAACCTCAGGTTAATCAATAGGTTTGTAATTACTACGAGGTGGAATGAGGCTTTAAGCCAAGAGACATTTAATATCTGTCCCGTCAGGCAAATGATGTTCTGATCTGGCATGCGCAGCCAGAAAGGGCTCTGGGAGCAGATTTCAGAAAGGAATTGGTTAAACACGTTGATTAAGGCAAAGAAATTTCGAGGATGATGGAGAAAGCACTGGGGGGGGGGTGTAGTGGGGGCTAAGTGGAGATCATTTTCAAAGAGCTGGCACAGGCACGATGGGCTGAATGGCCTCCTTCTGTGCTGTACCATTCTCTGATTCCCTCCACTGGCAGTTGGTTCAATCAGCATGGATATCACAATTACTTTAATCACTCGGGCGTAACAAGGCAGGGTTACTCATTGGTAATGCACATCTCCGGGGCAAGGCCTTTGTAGCTGCTGTTTCTGATGCTTCTTAAAGGAGAGGTGCACTCTGACTGTAAAAAAAAGGGGGTTCAGGCACAGATTGAAGGAGGTGGTGTCTTGCAGGTGTAGCAGCCGGTGCAATGCTACGATGACGATGAGCACCGCAGAGTTTGAGGCCATGAGGCTCTCAGTGTTAGACAATTCTCCAGCTCCTCACCCTCTCTCAGCACGCCTGCAGCTTCGCTGACCTATCGTTCTGCGAATGTTTTCTGACCATTCTCTCTGGAGAGAGAAAAACGCCCTCTCCTCCTCACTCCCTCCCTCCATCTCACTATTTCAAAGAAGAGCAGGGGAGTTCTCCCCAGTGCGCTGGCCAATATTTATCCATCAACAAACATCACCAAAGACAGATTATCTGGCTGTTTATCACATTGCTGTTTGTGGGATCTTGCTGTGTGCAAATTGGCTGCTGCATTTCTGTAATTACAAAAGTACTTCACTGGCTGCAAAGCAGAATGGCTGTGGCTGTGAAAGGTGCTATATAAATGCAAGTCTTTGTTTTTATTAAATGAATTAAGTGTAAAAATCTGAAGGGCTGAGCGCTATTTGCTATTTAGCTCTACTCACACTCACACCTTCAGGGCAACATCGACCCTGTTCCGGTGCAAGTTTTAACCCAGATCAGAGATCATGCAGATCCACAGCTTTTAATGCAGCTGGGTGACTTGTGTCTAGGTTGTGTGGATACTTGGTCACAATTTTCTGTCACTAAAATGGGTGTAGTTTTGAGACTTGTCCATTCACTGTTTATTCTCTACGTGAGCCTCCTCCCACCCTAATTACCCCCCACCCCAAGGAGGGAACTCCAGTCCTTAATGCCCACCTTGCTGGTGACCTCTTCAGCACCAAAGCAAGCAGTTCCCCACTGCACCAACAGAGGGAGCCCGTGTACAGCTTCCAATGCAATCCACCTCACATCGTGGGCAGCCTGGATCAATGGGGAGCTTTGAGATGCTCGTCACTGCTACACGCCAGGAACCGGGAGAATTCCCAAGGTACGGTGCTTAAGCGCAAAACCTGAACTTCCAATGGGAAGAGAGCCGCTGCCCGACTCTGACCTCGACCTTGTGGACCCGGGCGAGACGCCCTGAATTTGCCCAGATATTTACTCCAGGAAACTCGGTCACTGGTGTAGGACCGGGGTTGAAAGAGATTAATGGCAGAAGCCGTCTCGGGAAGGCCTCAAAATGTATTTAAAAGTGAACTTGCCGAACAATTAGCATCCCACTCCCCCAGCCAAACCCACCCACCTCACTCATACCATGAGCCATAGCACCGCGGCTGGTTATGGGTCAATGCGAACAATCGGACTTCTCTGTGCAGTGAAGCTTCTCTTTACAGCGTTCTATCACAGGTCACTGCGAAATAATTCTCCCTTTTATTAATCTTGTGTAGCACTGTTACACCTGCCCCACTGGGCAAATTTACATTGAAAAATTTGGGGGACAAATTAGGGTCAGCTGTGGCTCTGTGGTCAGACCCAGTGGTCAGAAAGTCGTGGGTTCAAGTCCCACTCCAGAGACTTGAGCACAGAAGTCAAGGCAGGCACTCCAGAGCAGCACCGAGGGAGTGCTGCACTGTTGGAGGTGCCATGTTTTGCATGAGATATTAAACAAAGCCCCATTTGCCCTCTCAAGTGGGTGTAAAAGATACCACAGCCACTGCTCTGAAGAAGGGCTGGGGGTTCTCCACAGTATCCTAGCCAATATCTATCCCTCAAACAACATCACCAAGAACAAATGGATCTGGCTATTATCACGTTGCTGCTTGTGGGAGCTTGCTGTGCACAGATTGGCAGCCATGTTTCTGACATGGCAACAATAACCACACTTTAAGAGTATTTAATTAGCTGATGTCCTGAGGCTGTGAAAGGCTCTATAGAAATGCAAGTTCTTTGTTTAAAGGTTTGGCAGAGTATACCTAAGAGTGTGACACTTACAGTAAACATGTAGCAGTAAAGCCACCTAACAAATCTGCTCTGATCTTATTGGTTAGCCGAACATGAGTCCATCTTGCCAGGTTCCAATATGTGAACACCTCTTTTTGTTTGAGTTTATCAGCGTTAGTGATCAGTCCTGTCAGGACCCTCACTCTGTTCGCTTTACCCTGGAACTTTTCGTTGTACAGTATCTGCCAATTTCCATCTCTGAGGCTGTAATTTAGATGTAATTTAAGAAAATATTTGATGCAATCATTGCATCGTTAGAACGACCTCAATCCTCTGAAATGGAAACCAACGCTGTAATGAGTAAGGTTCACGGTGTTTTAGACTTTAATCAGTTTAATTCCTTCCAAACTTGAGGCCAAACTTCCATCTCTTTTCAAACACAAACAAGGGGTTTTCAGACAAGGTACCTTGACTGGGAACAATCAGAGAAGTGCACACATGTGGATGTTGATAACTTTGAAATCTCAAAGCTGGAATTAATGTTTTCTCACAAAGATCTTCCAGAGAATGTGAAGAAATCAGCCCTTAATCCACTCATTTACTTTTCAAAAGTTCTGCAGCACGGTTTTAATATTTTAAGAGATGGTTTTACCAGTTTTTCATTTTGCTGGTGTCAGTTTATAGACTAGTGTGAGCAAGGAACATCAATTATTGGAATAAATGAAGACTGCAAAAGGAATTAAGTTATCCATAAAGTTTTGGGTGAAGAAAGGATTAGATAGAATTACACAGAACATACAGCATAGAAATTGGTAAAATGGACACAGTTTTGGTTGCTATTTTGGAATGGGTCTACACTGGTGTTTATACTCAACACAAGATTCCTTCCAGTCTAATTAGCTCCTCCGACTCTCTCACTCACATCCCTCAATTCCTTTCTCGCTCATGAATGCAACACACCTCCAGTCAGATACTTCAATGCTCTACCACTCCATGTGGCAGTGAGTTCCACATTCTCACCACGATATTTACAGAAATTCCTCCTAAATGATTTATTTTACCAGTCTGTGACTAGTTTATATTCATGCTCCCCTGTTCTGGTCTCACTCACAAGTTGAAGCTGTTTATCCACATCCACCCTTCTGAACCCTCCAGCAGTTTACAAACAACTATTAGGTCTTATCTTCTTCAGAGAAAAGGACCCAGTCTGCTCATGTTGCATCCTTCCCTTGATAACATCACTTAACAAACCTCACACACTGAAGCAGTATGCAGGGTTTGCTCCATCTACAAGATGCACTGCAGCAATTCACCAAGGCACCTTCAACAGCACCTTCCAAACCCACGACCACCACCATCTAGAAGATCAAGAGCAGCAGAGAGATGGGAACACCGCCACCTGGAAGTTCCCCTCCAAGTCACTCACCATCCTGACTTGGAAATACATCGTCGTTACTTCACTGTCACTGGGTCAAAATCCTGGAACTCCCTCCCTAACAGCACTGTGGGTGTACTTACACCACATGGACTGCAGCGGCTCAAGAAGGCAGCTCACCACCACCTTCTCAAGGGCAACTAGGGATGGGCAATAAATGCTGGCTGACAAGTCAGTTATGTTACATACAAATTACCATTGGAGGCCCTAAATACTTGAATGCTTAAACCACTGATGTCAGGTACCTCTCTTCACTATTTTAACAAAGTCTTTAATAGACAAGTTAATGCAGAGGAGATTTTATCAGCATGGTACCAGGGATGAGGGTCTGCAATTAAGGTGGAGAGACTGGAGAAGCTGGGATTGTTCTCTTTAGAGCAGAGAAGGTTTGGAAAAGATTAAAACAAGGTGTTCAAATTTATGAGGGTTTTTATAGAGAGAATAGGGAGAAACTGTTTCCACTGGTGGAGGGTTGATAATCAGAGGGACACAGGTTTAAGGTGATTGGCAAAAGGACCAGAGGGAAGATGACAATTTTTTTTACACAGTGAGTTGTTGTGATCTGGAAGGCGCTGTCTGAAAGGGTGGTGGAAGCAGATTCAAAAGGGAATTGGATAAATACTGGAAAAGGAAAAAAATTGTAGAATACAGTACAGGTACAGTGTCTCAAATCCAGTACAGGTACAGCTTCTCAAATTCAGTACAGGTACAGCGTCTCAAATCCAGTACAGGTACAGTGCCTCAAATCCAGAGTTGCCTGATAACTGGACATTTTTAGAATGTGGCATGCATCAAATTTAACTGAGTAAAATTTAAAAATATAACTTACCTGGACAATTCAGCTAGGCACTGCATTGGTGCAGCATTTGGCTAGGCGCTGCATTGGTGCAGCATTCGGCTAGGCGCTGCATTGGTGCAGCATTCGGCTAGGCACTGCATTGGTGCAGCATTAGGCTAGGTGCTGCATTGGTGCAGCATTTGGCTAGGCACTGCATTGGTGCAGCATTCAGCTAGGCACTGCATTGGTGCAGCATTCGGCTAGGTGCTGCATTGGTGCTGCGTGGTGCAGCATTCGGCTGGGTGCTGCATTGGTGCAGCATTTGGCTAGGCCCTGCATTGGTGCAGCGTGATGCAGCATTTGGCTAGGCGCTGCATTGGTGCAGCATGGTGCAGCATTCGGCTAGGTGCTGCATTAGTGCAGCGTGGTGCAGCATTCGGCTATCTGCTGCATTGGTACGGTGTGATGCAGCATTCGGCTAGGCGCTGCATTTGGTGCAGCGTGGTGCAGCATTTGGCTACGTGCTGCATTGGTGAGGCATGGTGCAGCATTCGGCTATCTGCTGCATTGGTGCAGAACGTGCAGCATTTGGCTAGGCGCTGCATTGGTGCAGCACGGTGCAGCATTCGGATATCTGCTGCAATGGTGCAGCGTGTCTCCAGACTAGTTATCAGTTTTGCTGTTTTGTGTGCTACTCTATCCTACGCTCAAAGCGACTCTTGATCCCAACCAATCTGGCTTGACCTGAATTGCTCAAGGCCCAAAATCCAGCAATGTCCAAAATCCAGCACAGCCTCAGTCCTAAGGGTGCTGGATTTGAGAGAGTGTACCTGTGTGGGGAAAAAGCGGGGAGAGTGGATCAAATTGGATAGCTCTTTCAAAGAGCTAGAACAAACACAATGGACCAAATGGCCACAAATAGCAATGAGGTGAATGACCAGTTCATGGGTGCTTTGGTTTGTTAGTTGACCGTTGGTCAGGATACCAGCGAGAACTTCCCCATGTGTTCATTGTTGTGGGGCTGGAGGGGATTACAGAGATAGGGAGGGGTAAGACCGAGGAGGGATTTGAACTCAAGATTGAGAATTTTAAATTTGAGGCATTGCCAGATTGGGAGCCAGAGAAGATCAGCGGGCACAGGGTTTTAATGTTGGAACAGGACTTGCTGCAAGTTAGGACATGGACAGCGGAATTTTAGATGAAACATACAGGAGGTGAGATTTGTTGGAATAATTGAGTGACGAGGTTAAAAAAACTCATGGATGAGGGTTTCAGCAGAGGGGCTGAGGCAGGAATTCTATCAGTTTTAGTTTGACAGAAAGGCCTGCCACAGCAAAGTGTGTCAGACTGTCTGCTCTATCGTACAGATATAAAGAGAACCCTTCAAGGAGCTTATCCACTCCAATACATGTTTTTGACATGCTTCCCTCAGTGAATACACTTACATGGAATTGAATGTAGCAAATGGACAATCCATTAACCTTCACCATAATTAGGCCAAGCCTTTCGAAACACCAACTTCAAGTCATCTCTTTCTTCACTCTGTAGCGACACCAATTGTGAGCACCATGATTCAGCTTTCACCGTGAAATGACAACGATGCTCAGTTACCCCAACACTCACCTCACTGCCCACCAGCCCTGATTTGATAAACCCTTTCAGATGAAAACTGCAGCGCAGGCTGGAGAAGGACATAAAGATGATTTAACGGCGATACATTATTATGACGTAGGGAAGGTTCGATGATGCTTGTGAACTGAGAGGCTGTGGAAAGTACTGCTTAGCCTCGAGGTTTTAAACTTATAGCCATTTCCTCATCACGGAAGCTGAACTCAAGAGCTTACTATATCATTGAGATGGTTTCCCAGGAACAATGCAATGAAAAAATACATGGCTACGCAGCTGTTCAGTTACCACCTCACTATAGACCCAGCTTCTCATTGTTTCACCTGCAATTTTTAAATGTAAATAGTCACTGGACCCAGCTGTTAGTTGGATAAATGAAGGTTAAGCATCTACAGCCAGGGGTGTGTGGGGGGGATCACTCATTGGACAATTATTTGTGCACAAATAAAGAGACACCTTACAGTGCCCCCACGCTTGGCCTAAATAGCCAAGTGGTTATGGTACTGGGTTTGTAACCCCAAGATCAAGAGTTCAAATCTCACAATGGCAAACTATGAAGCAATGTAACTTCATCTGAAACAGATGGAAATGGGTTTGTACTCGAAAGAGTTACAGTGCCCCCACCCCAGGGCCTGTCAACCCCCTTTGATCACTATTATTTGATCATTTGTTCTTTTAAAAGAGCCTATTATAAAGAGACACCTCGCTGGGGCTGGAGTGCATCATCAGCCCCCAAAATGACTTTTTAATTTGAGTTGTTAAGTTTCCTTTTTACTGCAGGGCCCCTTTAATGGGGCTGGCTATTTAATTGGTTAATTTGTTAATTAGTTTACTTTTGCTCCATTGGTCTTTGCAAAAGTGTACAAAGAGACACCTGCCCCTTTAAACTCTTACTCCTCTGATTATGGACCTGCCCCTTTAAGGGGCTTTCAATTAGTTCATTAGTTAATTAGTTTATTTTATTGGAAACTAAGGAGGGTATAAAGCGACACCTCCTGTGGTTAGCCCATGTCTAGGTGTCCTTGGAGAGAGAGCATGAGGTGTCCACTGGTATAGTTGAGGCCTTCTACAACCAATGGATGTGCAGGGGCTGGAGTGCATCATCAGCCCCAGGATCGTTATTTTAATTTAATAAGTTTCCACTGATGATTTTGTTTTAGTTACAATAATGTCAAGGTACACTTTAAAAGGGGTTGATTATTTGATTATTTTATTTAATTGTTTTAAAATGGGTATAAAGAGACACTTACTGACTTGGATGGTGGGTTGTGAAGATGGAGCTATACGGTTTTAATGTTTCACTTTGTGAATAAATCTAAATCTGAGTAAAGATGGACTTCTGGTCTCCTCCTTCACCAACTGTCTGTTGGACGTTTAACACCAGGTTAGCTGAAAGAAATATTTGCATTTATATAGCACCTTTCACAACTTCAGGAGGTCTCAAAGTGCTTTACAGCCAATGAAGTACTTTTGAAGCGCAGGAAACAGGGCAGCGTATTGGTGCACAGCAAGATCCCACAGACAGCAATGTAATCATGGCGGGATAATCTGACACTTGTGATTTTGGTTGGAAACCAGGAAGAACTCTCCCACGCTTCTCCCAGTAGTGTTATGAGATCTTTTCCATCCATCTGGGAGGGCAGACAGAGCCTCAGTGTAATGTTTCATCCCAAAGACAGCTCCTCTGACAGTGCAGCACTCCCTCAGTACTGCAGTGAGAGTATTTACCCGGATTTTTGTGCTCAAGTCCCTTGGGTGGGCTTGAACCCTCAACTTTCTGACTCAAAAGGTGGGAGTGCCACCCTCTGAGACAAGAGCTACTCAACAGCTGTAATGTTTGCAGCTTCCTGTTCCCAGCTGACGCCTCTCCAGTGGATCAGACCTCACTGGAAAGTTAGGCAGGCAGGATTTCCAGCTTGAGGAGAGATTTGGTTGGAAATTGTGACCATCAGGGGGCACGGGATTGGAAAACGGTTTCTTGCACGTGAAGCGTAAGGTGTTCTGAAGTTTTGTTTGATTTATCTTCAAAAGGAAAGGAGACACTTTGCAGGAAATTAAATAGTCGACAATAGAATAGGTTAATCATGGGCCTGGAGGTCCTTGTACCTCAAACTCCAACGGGTTTGCCATGGTTCAAGAGGAGGGGAGGCTCAACACCACCTTCTCGGGGTAACCAGAAGTGAGCAACAAATACCAGCATCGCCGGTAACACCACCTCACAATAATATAAAAACCTAGCCCTGCATTGCTGCGGGACTTTACGAATCTCCCGCTGTTACTGGAGTGGGAGATGACCTGAACCGGTAGCGGAACATGTTATTTGGCTATTGAAATGAATTTTGTTGAAGGTTCTGTCAATTTTCCAAGAACCCCAGCGAAATCACAGGCAATTTATGGCACAGAAGGAGGCCATTCCATTGTGCTCATGCTGGTTAGAAATGTAGAAACATTGAAAGTAGGAGCAGGAGGAGGCCATTCGGCCCTTTGAGCCTGCTCTGCCAGTCAATATGATCATGGCTGATCCTCTATCTCAACGCCATATTCCCCCTTTCTCTCCATACCCCTTGATGCTCCTAATATACAAAAAACTATCAATTTCTTTCTTGAATACACTCAGTGACCCGGCCTCCACAGCCTTCTGTGGTAGAGAATTCCACAGGTTAACCACCCCCTGAGTGAAGAAATCTTTCCTCATCTCTGTCCTAAATGGCCTGCCCCATATCCTGAGACTGTGGCCCCTGGTTGGGGACTCCCCAACCAGGGGATACACCCTCCCTGCATCTAGACTGTCTAGCCCTGTTAGAATTTTATATGTTTCAATCAGATCCCCTCTCATTCTTCTAAACTCTAGTGAATACAGGCCCAGTCGATCCAATCTCTCCTCATACGACAGTCCAGCCATCCCCGGTATCAGCCTAGTGAACCTTCGCTGCACTCTCTCAAAGGGAAGTATATCCTTTCTTAGGTAGGGAGAGCAAAACTGCATGCAGTACTCCAGGTGTGGTCTCACCAAGGCCCTGTATAACTGCAGTAAGACATCCTTACCTCTGAACTCAAATCCTCTTGTAACGAAGGCCATTTACCTTCCTAATTGATCACTCCACCTGCCTGTTTACTTCCATTGACTGGTGTACAAGGACACCCAGATCCCTTTGTACATCCACATTTCCCAATTTATCATCATTTAAATAATACTCTGCCTTTCTGTTTTTCACACTGAAGTGTATAACTTCACATTTATCCAGGTTATACAGCATCTGCCATGTGTTTGTCCACACACACAACTTGTCTAAATCACCCTGAAGCCTCCTTGCATCCTCCTCACCACTCACAACCCCACCCAGTTTAGTGTCATCAGCAAACTTGGAAATATCGCATTTGGCTTCCTCATCCAAGTTATTTATATATATCATGAATAGCTGGAGCCCAAGCACTGATCCCTGTGGTACACCACTAGTCACCGCCATCCGGAAAAAGACCCATTTATTCCCACTCTCTGTTTCCGGTCTGTCAACCAATTCTCAATCCATGCCAGTATATCACCCCCGATCCCAAGCGATTTAATTTTTTCCACTAGCCTCTTATGTGGGACCTTATCAAAAGCCTTCTTGAAATCCAAATACACCACATCCACTGATTCTCCCTTATCTATTCTACAAGTTACATCCTCAAAAAACTCCATAGATCTCTGAAGGCTGAAGGGCATGTTAGTGGGGTGGTGAAAAAGGCATATGGGACACTTGCCTTTATCAATTGAGGCATAAATTACAAAAGTAGGGAGGTCATGTTGGAGTTGTATAGAACCTTGGTGAGGTCACAGCTGGAGTACTGTGTGCAGTTCTGGCCGCCACATTATAGGTAGGATGTGATTGCACTGGAGGGGTTGCAGAGGAGATTCACCAGGATGTTGCCTGGGATGAAACATTTAAGTTATGAAGAGAGGTTGGATAGACTTGGGTTGTTTTTGTTGGAGCAGAGCAGACTAAGAGGCGACCTGATTGAGGTGTACAAGATTATGAGGGGCATGGACAGGGTGGATAGAGAGCAGATGTTCCCCTTAGTTGAAGGGTCAGTTACGAGGGGACACAAGTTCAAAGTGAGGGGCAGGAGGTTTAGAGGGGATGTGAGGAAAAACTTTTTTACCCAGAGGGTGGTGACAGTCTGGAATGCGCTGCCTGGGAGGGTGGTGGAGGCGGGTTGCCTCACATCCTTTTAAAAAGTACCTGGATGAGCACTTGGCATGTCATAACATTCAAGGCTATGGGCCAAGTGCTGGTAAATGGGACTAGGTAGGCAGGTCAGGTGTTTCTCACGTGCCGGTGCAGACTCGATGGGCCAAAGGGCCTCTTCTGCACTGTGTGATTCTGTGATTCCGTGATTCTGAGGTTAGTTAAGCATGATTTCCCTTTCATAAACCCGTGCTGACTTTGTCTAATCCCGTTAATGCTTTCCAAGTGTTCTGTTACCATGTCTTTTATAATAGGCTCTAGCATTGTCCCCACTACTGATGTTAGGCTAACTGGTCTGTAATTCTCTGTTTTTTCTCTCCCTCCTTTTATAAATAGTGGGGTTACATTTGCCACCCTCCAATCTGTAGGAACTGCCCCAGAGTCTATAGAATTTTGGAAGGTGACCACCAATCCATCCAATATTTCCAGGGCCACTTCCTTTAGTGCTCTGGGGTGTAGATTATCAGGCCCTGGGGATTTTTCAGCCTTTAACCCTACTAATTTCTCTAGCACCATTTTTTTACTAATACTGATTTTCTTCAATTCCTCCCTCTCACTAGACCCTTGGTTCCCTAACATTTCTGGGAAATTATTTGTGTCCTCTTTTGTGACGCAGAACCAAAATATATGTTCAATTCTTCTGCCATTTCTTTGTTCCCCATTATAATTTCCCTGGTTTCTGACTGTAAGGGACCTATGCTTGTCTTGCTAATCTTTTTCTCTTCACATATTTATAGAAGCTTTTACAGTCAGTTTTTATGTTCCTTGCAAGTTTACTCTCATACTCTATTTTCCCCTTCTTAATCAATCTTTTTGTCCACCTTTGCTGAATTCTAAACTGTTCCCAATCCTCAGACTTGCTGCTTTTTTATATGTCTCCTCTTTGGATCTAACACTATCCCTAATTTATTTTGTAATCCATGGTTGAACCACCTTTCCTGTTTCATTTTTGCCTCAGACAGGAATGAATAATTGTTGTAATTCATGCATACGTTCCTCAAATATTAGCCATTGCTAATACCGTCAACCCTTGTAATAATTGCCAACTTGTGCCTCATATCCTTGTAGTTCCCTCTATTTAGATTCAGGACTCTAGTTTTAGATTCAACTTCTTCACTCTCCATCTTAATGAATAATTCTATCATTTTATGGTCGCTCTTCCCCAAGGGGAACAACAAGATTGTTAATTAGTTCTTTCTCATTGCACAATGCCCAGTCTAGGATAGCCTGCTCTTTAGTTGGTTCCTCAACGTATTGGTCTAAAAAACCATCATGTACACACTCCAGGAAATCCTCCTCCACAGTATTATTGTTAGTTTGGTTTGTCCAATCTATATGTAGATTAAAGTCACCCGTGATTACAGTTGTACCTTTATTGCATGCATCTCTAATTTCCTGTTTAATGCCTTCCCTTACATCTCTGTAACTGTTTGGGGGCTTATGGACAACCCCCACCAACATTTTCTGCCCCTTGGTGTATCTTATCTCCACCCAAACAGATTCCACATCATGATTTTCCAAGCCTTTATCCTTCCTCACTATTGCATTGATTTCCTCCTTTACTAACAATGCTACCCCACCTCCTTTCCCTATTTGTCTGTACTTCCTAAATATTGAATACCCCTGGATGTTCAGTTCCCATCCTTGGTCACTCTGCAGCCATGTCTCCGTAACAGCAACTACATCATAACCGTTTAAATCTATTTGCGCTGTTAATTCATCTACCGTATTGTGAATGCTCCGTACATTAAGATACAATGCTTTTAGACTTGTCTTTTTAACCCTGTTAGTCATCTTAGCTTTATTTTGCACTATGACCCCATTTGTTTCTCGCCCTTGTTTTTTCTGCCTTCCACTTTTGCTTCTTACTTTTCTGTCTTTTGTTTTTATCCTTATTTCCCCCTCCTCTGTCTCCCTGCTCAGGTTCCCAACCCCCCTGCCATTCTATTTTAAACCCTCCCCCGCCCCTCCCCGAGGACATTGGTCCTGGTCCTGCCCAGATGTAACCTGTCCTGTTTGTACTGGTCTCACCTTTCCCAGAATCAGTCCCAATGTTCCAGGAATCTGAATCCCTCCCCCTTACACCATTTCTTCAGCCATGTACTCATCTGATACATCCTGTTATTTCTACCCTTGCTGGCATGTGGCACTGGTAGTAATCCTGAGACTTTTGAGGTCCTACAGTTTAATTTATGTCCTAATTCCCTATATTCAGCTTGTAGGACCTCATCTCTTTTGTTTACCTATGTCATTGGTACCAATATGCACCACGGCCACCCTCCCCCTTCAGAATGCCCTGCAGCCTCCCCAAGACATCCTTGACCCTGGCATCATACCATCCTGGAGTCTCTTTTCCTGTCACAGAAACGTCTGTCTGTTCCCCTTATTATTGACTTCCCTATCACTATATCCTTGCCACTCTTCTTCCTCCCCTCTTGTACAGCAGAGACACCTGTGGTGCCATGGTCTTGGCTCCTGCTGCTTTCCCCTGAAATGTCGTCTCCCCCAACAGTATCCAAAACGGTAAATCTGTCAGACAGGGGGATGGCCACAGGGGACTCCTGTACTACTTGCCTCCCTCTACTCTGCCTGGTTGTCCCTTTCTGCTTGTTCAGTCTTTACCTGCAGTGTAGCCACCTCACTGAATGTGCTGTCCATGACAATCTCAGCATCACGGATGCTCCACAGTGAATCCACCTGCAGCTCCAGCTCCGAAATGTGGTTAGCCAGTAGCTACAGCTGGACACCCTTCCTGCACACATGGTCGCCAGTGTCCATGACTTCCCACATAGCACAGGAGGAGCATATCATGGGTGCGAGCTCTGCTGCCATGACTTCCCTTTAGATTAAGCTCGTTTGTTACTCCCATTAAAGAATATCAACTACTCTAGGGGCCTTATTCCACTCCAAACACTCCCACTATAATACAAAGTCCTCACCTTATTTTGTTTGACCTAGTGGACTGCAGCAGTTTAATTACTAGAAGAAGGAGAAGTAGAAGTACTCCCCTGACCCTACTTACCAATCAGCTGCCTCCCCTATGTCACATTACTTTTTGAATCATGATGTCACTTTGAACTCCATCGCCTGAAGGTCCTGAGGGTATGCCTCTCCTCTCCAGTCTCAGTTTCTGTTTCTTGCGCCCTTTTTTACCACTTTCACTGGCCTCTCCTCTCCAGTTTCAGTCTCTGTTTCTCACGCCCTGTTCCTCACTGGCGTCTCCCCTCTGGTCTCAGCCTCTGTATTTCGTGCCCTTTTATACCACTCTCGCTGGCCTCTCTTCTCTGGTCTAAAATTCACCTTCTTCTAACTCTGACAACAACCTTTAGTTAATTGCTAAATTAAAGAAAAACTTGACTTTAGATAGAATTGAACCCTTAATTTAACCCTTAAACTCCCTCAGTCACCAATCTCCAACTCCATCTCCTCTTGGTTGAACAAGAGCAGCTCAGCCTAATCCCACCTTCCTGAACTCAGCCTTGCAGCTCATGGCTCCTCAAGGAGACATTCAAATACTTTGGAATTGTGTTGAGAGGTTCTGCCTCTGCCACCCATGAATCTGATCAAATTTAATTCCTGGAATTGATGTGTGTCAAAAGAAAAACACTCAACCAAAAAAAAAGTCTCACTTCAAAGATATGTGATTTCTGAGTACATAAGATATAGCAGGGGAAATAATTCCAGGATCTAATTGTTGCAAAAACAGTCAAGAAACACGATGCACATATTTGGAGTGTGACTCTGCTCGCTGGGTGTTATTTTCCCTATCTCGAAAGTAGAACATTCTGTCTGGATGAAGCAGGATGTAGGACAGCGATGGGGGAATGGTGGATAATGATTCCATATCGGATTCCCTCTGTCAGAGCAATCAGATGCACTCAGTTACATTTAGGTTGATAACCAGAGAACACAGATTTAAAATGATTGGCATAAGAACCAGAGGTAACATGAAGAAAAGCTTTTTAATGCAATGAATTGCTGTGATCTGGAATTTACAGTCTGAAGGGACGGCAGAAGTAGATTCAATAGAACCTGTCACCAATGAATTGGACAAAATGCTTGAAGGAAAAGAAATGCAGAAATATGGGGAAAGTGGGGCTTGTTTTATTCATTCATGGATGTGGGTGTCGCTGGCTGGGCCAGCATTTATTGCCCATCCCTAATTGCCCTTGAGAAGGTGAGCTACCTTCTTGAACCTCTGCAGTCTATGTGGTGTAGGTACACCCGAAGTGCTGTTAGGAAGGGAGTTCCAGGATTTTGACCCAGTGACAGTGAAGGAAAGGCCAATATATTTCCAAGTCAGGATGGTGAGTGACTTGGGGGGAACTTCCAGGTGCTGGTGTTCCCATCTATCTGCTGCCCTTGTCCTTCTAGATGGTAGTGGTTGTGGGTTTGGAAGGTGCTGTAGAGGGAGGTTTGGCAAGTTGCTGCAGTGCATCTTGTAGACGGTACATACACTGCTGCTACTGTTCGTTGGTGGTTGAGGGAGTGAATGTTGACGGTGATAGATGGGGTGCTTTGTCCTGGATTGTGTTGAGCTTCTTGAGTGTTATTGGAGCTGCACTCATCTAGGCAAGTGGAGAGTATTCCATCACACTCCTGACTTGTCCCTTGTAGATGTGGTCAGGATTTGGGGAGTCAGGAGGTGAGTTATTTGTTGCAGGATTCCCAGCCTCTGACCTGCTCTTGTAGTTACAGTATTTATGTGGCTGATCCACTTCAGTTCCTGGTCAATGATAGCGCCCCTGGGATATTGATAGTGGGGGATTCAGCAATGGTAATGCTATCGAATGTCAAGAGGATAAAAGCAAAACACTGTGGATGCTGGAAATCTGAAATAAAAACAGAAGATACTGGAAAAACACAGCAGGTCTGGCAGCACCTGTGGAGAGAGAAACAGAGTTAACATTTTGAATCTATATGACTCTTCTTCAGAGCCAAAGAGAAGTAGGAGCAATGGTTAGATTCTCTCTTGTTGGAGATGGTCATTGCTTGGCACTTGTTTGATGATAATGTTACTTGCCACTTGTCAGCCCAAGTCTGGATATTGGACAGCAAAGGAACAGTGATATATTTCCAAGTCAGGATGGTGAGGGACTTGGAGGGGAACTTCCAGGTGGCAGTGTTCCCATCTATCTGCTGCTCTTGTCCTTCTAGATGGTAGCGGTTGTGGGTTTGGAAGGTGCTGTCGAAGGAGCCTTGGTGAATTCCTGCAGTGCATCTTGTAGATGATACACACTGCTGCTACTGTGTGTCGGTGGTGGAGGGAGTGAATGTTTGTGGATGTGGTGCCAATCAAATGGGCTGCTTTGTCCTGGATGGTGTTGAGCTTCTTGAGTGTTGTGGGAGCTGCACTCATCCAGGGAAGTGGGGAGTATTCCATCACACTCCTTGTAGATGGTGGACAGGCTTTGGGGAATCAGGAGGTGAGTTACTCATTGCAGGATTCCTAGACTCTGACTTGCTCTTGTAGCCATTGTAGTTATATGGCTCGTCCAGCTCAGTTTCTGTTCCATGGTAACCCCCAGGATGTTGATAGTGAGGGATTCAGTGATGGTAACGGCATTGAACATCAAGGGGCGATGGTTAGATTCTCTCTTGTTGCAGATGGTCATAGCTTGGCACTTGTGTGACATGAATGTTACTTGCCACTTGTCAGCCAAGCTTGGATATTGTCCAGGTCTTGCTGCATTTGGACATGGACTGCTTTAGTATCTGAGGAGTTGCAAATGGTGCTGAACATTGTGCAATCATCAGCAAACATCCCCACTTCTGACTTTATGATGGAAGAAAGGCCATTGATGAAGCAGCTGAAGATGGTTGGGCCAAGGACACTACCCTGAGGAACTCCTGCAGTGATGTCCTGGAGCTGAGATGACTGATTTCCAACAACCACAACCATCTTCCTTTGCAGTAGGCATGATTCTAACCAATGGAGAATTTTCCCCGATTCCCATTGACTTCAGTTTTGCTAGGGATCTTTGACTGGGTCACTGTTTAAACCTCTACACTCAAGTCTCCAACAAGAGAGAATCCAACCATCGCCCCTTGACATTCAATGTCATTACCGTCACTGATTCCCCCACTATCAACATCCTGGGGGTTACCACTGAAACTGAACTGGACCAGCCATATAAATACTGTGGCTACAAGAGCAGGTCAGAGGCTAGGAATCCTGTGATGAGTAACTCACCTCCTGACTCCCCAAAGCCTGTCCACCATCTACAAGGCACAATACAGGAGTGTGATAGAATACTCTCCACTTGCCTGGATGAGTGCAGCTTCCACAACACTGAAGAAGCTTGATACCATCCAGGACAAAGCAGCCCCACTTGACTGGGCACCACATCCACAAACATTCATCCCTCCACCACCGACACACAGTAGCAGCAGTGTGTACCATCTACAAGATGCACTGCAGGAACTCACCAAAGCTCCTTCGACAGCACCTTCCAAACCCACAACCACTACCACCAAGAAGGACAAGGGCAGCAGATAGATGGGAACACCACCACCTGGAAGTTCCCCTCCAAGCCACTCACCATCCTGACTTGGAAATATATCACCGTTCCTTCATTGTCATTGGGTCCAATTCCTGGAACCCTTCCTAACAGCACTGTGGGTGTACCTACATCATGTGGACTGCAGCGGTTCAAGAAGGCAGCTCACCACCACCACCTTCTCAAGGGCAACTAGGGATGGGTAATAAATGCTGGCCCAGCCAGCGAAGCCCACATCCTGTGGATGAATTTTTTAAAAGTTGGAGGGTTCATGTCTAAACCTTAACCAGGCGGAAGTGATTAACTAATGATTGGACCATGGATCAAATTTTACATTCACACACTGTGTGCTCCTGGTGAATTGCACAATTGGGAGGATGGAGAGGATCAGCACTACAGGGTTGTCACTTTGTACCAACTCCCTTCCAGCCTGGCTCTGCTGGGAATTGAGGGGCTGGAGAATGTGTGCTGGAAAGAGGCAATCGAAGTGTTCAGCTTCATACCTTTGTTAGAAAATTCAAACGGATAATTAATCGCTATTGGAAACGGCCACTGATGATCATGATTGTTTTTTCACTACTTTCTAATAATGCCTCATTCTGACCCTCGTGTGTTCTGTTACCTTCTGCTCTGTTCCAAGGTTCTGCCATAACAAGGCTGATAACCTTGTTAACATCGATGTAAATTCAAGTCGACATAAATTCGAATCCACAGATGATTTCAATTGGAGTAATTACAACCCTGAGTCATGCACCATCTGCAAGGATAGCTGAAGCTTCTTGTTTGTAAAGGGACAGCTCCATCGATGGAAATTTCGGCAGAAACTATCGAGAGAAGTGCACACTGATAAAATTGAGACTGTAATGTAAACTCTGTAATATAGGATAAATGTCTCAGAGCAAAGGTTAAAGTCTACCAGCCAGTGGGTGTGAGACTTGGACAACCTTCCAGCATCACATAAAGCAACGAGAAGCATTCCAACCTTCACTGTCTGAGATCTATTTGCAAAATCAGGTGGCAAAATAAAACCCCCAACACAGAGGCTCTTGCAAGATGCTGCGTATCTGGCACCGAGAGTGTGCTTGTCAGAGCTTAGCTTCACTGGGATGGTTATATGGTTCATAACGAGGGTTCCCACAGACCAAAGGCAGTACTCTACAGCTAGCTGAGCACAGGTACCGGCACTGTAAGACGTCCTAAACTTAGATATAAAGACAGTCTGAGAGCTCACATACTAGATCCCAACACGTGGGGGAAAAGCAACCTTAAACAGGCCCAAAGGGAGAAATCTCCATCATCAAGAAATTTCAACATTTGAGGAGAACAGAGTCAAGTGTCTTCAGGACAAATGAGCCTGGCGCAAAGCCAATGCCACCATCATCTCTTTAACACTGACTTCATATGCAGCATCTGCAATCAGTTATTCAAATCGAGACTCGGCCCAATGTCACACATGAGACAGCATCAACCTAGACTGTAAACTGGTCTTTTTTTTATTGCTGAACACTCATCCAACAGGAGAATCCATCATCAATATAATTCCTCAAAGGTGAAGATATGGAAGAGAGAGAGAGATCTGGGAAACAAGGCTTAACAATTCTGTACATTTTGATACAAAGAATTGAGCACCAATTATATAAGATACTGCGATGATTGACAGGTGCAGAAAGCTGATAAAATTTGTAGCCTGCTTTCTTTTATCTATTTCCAATAGTCGATATTAAGTCTTGGTTCGTAACATGTGAGTCTCATTCAGTACTTTACTGCCTCTGATGTATATAGGATTACATTGGATATACAGTACAGCACAGCACAGCAAGAGGCCATTCAGCCCAGCAAGACCATGCCAGCATCTACTCAAGCCTCCTCCTATCCTTCCTCATCACAGCCTATCAGCATAATCCTCTCTTCATCTCACCCAATCCTCTCTTTCTTTCTCCCTCATGTGTTTATCAAGCTTCCCCTCAAATGTATCTATGATATTCGCTATAACCACTTCCTGTGGGAGCGAGTTCCACATTCTCACCATTCTCTGGGAATTCCCTACTGGATTCCTTGGTGACTATCTAATGTTGACGGCCTCTAGTTATGCTCTTCCCCACGATAGGAAACATTCTCTCTGTGCCCAGTCGGTCAAAACCATTCCTAATTTTCAAGATCTCCACTAGGTCACCCCTCAGCCTTCTCTTTTCAAGAGGAAAGGGACCCAGCCTGTCCATTCTCCCCTGATAGGTATAAGCTCACAGTTCCGACAACACCCTCGTTTTGTATACACGTACATAGAATTCAATAATCTTCAGCACTTCTTTCTGTTGAAAATGATGAAAATTCTGATTTCTATTTTCACCACCTCCTCAAGGGGCAAATGCTGGCCCAGCCAGTGATGCTGACATCCCATGAAAGAAAAAAATAATTATAACAAGCTATGTGCCAATATTTTAGTCCGTATGACTCTCATCTCTGAATCACAAACTTATAGATTCAAGTTTCTCCCCAGACATTTGAGCACAAAATCTAGGCTGATGCTTAAATGTAGTGCTTTCTTTGAGCTGAACTGTGTGAGAATGGATGTTATCTGTTTTAATATTTTTATGGAATATTGTGTTACTCTTGTGAAGAAGGCTGTGTGTCTGTGTGTGTAAATGATTTAATTAAAGCTGGGGAAAAGTTACCAGAAGACAGGTTTTCTGGGAGGTTTAAAACATGAAGGGGTAGGGGTGTTAGGTTTGAGGTGCAAGTGACTAGGTTGGATCTAACACTTGGCGTTTTTAGATAAGTTGAGAATTTGTTTGAATATCTAAGGGAAGTTAGAGGTAACAAGAAACATGTTTTCATCTTGCAGGAGTTCCATGGGTAAATAGAAGAGGGTATATTACATTGTATTGACCTGAAAGCAGAGACAAAATAGAAACTTGAAAAGATTTTATATTTGGAAGGTTTTGAGCTTCAAAGAGGTGTGAGAACAATGGAACCTGAGGTGAAAGGGATAAAAAGATGTTTTGGAGTTAGTGTGAAGAGTTCAGAGGTAGCCATTGGCTGTTCACTGGAGCTGTTAGTTCTAGGCTGGGAGAAGATGCAGTTTGAATCAGCTATCTAGTCAAGCCAGAAAAGACATAGGCTGTGAAAAGCAGGCTTCCTCTGATGTTTTGGATTTCCACAGCAGACGTCACATGGAATGCCTCTATTAAAGCTATAGCAGTTTGCCTTGGGTAATATTGCTGGATGTTTATAGTTAAACATCTTTAAGGGAGTGTTGCCTGGAAGGGTGGGTCTTGTGGGTCTGACCAAGTAGGGGTTTTTTGGGGGGAATGTTTGTAAGACTAATCTTAATTGTGTAACTGTAAACCTTGTGCTTAAGTTTTCTTTTCTTCTTGTTAAACAAACTTATACTTTTAATTTTCAAAATCCCAAAAGTGTTATTGGACTTCTTGCTGCTGAGATCAGTACATTTTCTTCTCGTTTTCAGGATACAAAGAAAGGTACGGTCCATAACCAAGTTTCCCCCTGGGATTTGGTTTGGGCAACAATTAACACTGACTGTGGTCACAACAAATACTAACATTGTTTTTCTTCACAGATGCTGCCTGACCTGCTGAATAGTTACAACATTTTTTGTCTATATTATTAATAATAATTTTGTGTGGCTGGAGAGCAGCTATAGTTTGATGTCAAGGTTAACAAGCCGCTCAACAGCTTCAGTTGTGCAGGGTGAATGGTTGAGATGGCACCAGGAATGGATCTCTCAGGGCAAGAGTTCAGTATGTGGACAATGGTCTGGCTTGGATGGCCATAGTCACAATTTGACCATTCCTCATGTTCCACTTGTGGAGCAAGTAGCTACCTCTTCCCTGGCCTGTCCTCAAGCGGTACTGAGGGAGTGCTGCACTGTTGAAGGTGCTATTTTCAGACGTGACATTAAATTAAGTATGCCACTCAGGTGGACATCAAATATCCTAATGAAACTATCTTGGAGAAGAACAGTGAAGTTATTGAATGGTGGAGCAGGCTTGAGGGGCTGAATAACCTATCTCTGCTCCTATTTTCTATACTCTTATTAAATAGTCAGAGAGCTGGAGTGTGTGCCCACAGATAGATTATTTCAGCTTGAGCAAGGATATGAGATTTCTCTTCCTTTTTGCCTCTCCCAGGGGATTACATGAGTGCAGCAGGGGTATGGGGTCAGTGAGGGGGGCTGGGGGAGGGGGTCTCATTCCTCAGCTCTGACCATCGTGGTGTACACACCAGGACTGATGGACCAGCTGGAGTTTTCCTGTCCGTCAATTCCACTTGTTTCTCCGACGAAATGCATTTGAGTTTTACCGCTTTGCCTCTCCACACCACTCCCATGCTGATCTCCCTCCTACACTCAGCCTCCTACACTCTTCTAATCTGGCTCGAGGAAGAGCACAGCACCTGGCACTTTATTGCCTCCTGGCCTTAACATCGAATTTAACAACTGTACAACTTAACCATTGATCCCGCCCTCTTTCGGATGATAATGGAAAATGGATAATGAGTGCAACAGAAGACAAGAACAAAAATAGCTGGAAAAACTCAGCAGGTCTGACAGCTTCTGCAGAGAGGAAGACAGTTAACATTTCTAGTCCGAATGACCCTTCATCAGAAGGGTGGGCTGGTGCTCTGGGCGGGCATCTCCTGTTGTTAAATGGTTGGTGATGGGACGGGGGGGAGGGGGGAGGTGTCCACTCCCCTGGAGATTCCCCATCTTTCTTCACCACATGGGAACCATTCCCTCTTTGCCAGATTTCCCAAGCTCCCTTGCTCCCCCGGCTATTCTGCTAATTCCATGACCCATGTTTTGTTTCTTTTCTTGTCCCATTACCAGCTCCTTTGGCCTTGCACCAACATCCCTTCTGTCAATTAATCACTCCTGCCTTCCACCCTCCCTTTTGTTAATTCCTCCTCCCAAACGTTTAAAATGTGTTACATCTTTTAACATCAATCTGAAACATTAGCTCTGTTTCTCTCTGCCTGACCTGCTGGGTATTTGCAGAACCTTTAATTTTTATTTCAGATTTTCAGCACCTGCAGGGTTTTGCTTTTGTTGCCTCCTCATTTGCCTCTAGCACAGACATGTACCAAAATAGAATCTCAATGGGCGAAACCTCCCAACTCAGCTAAGGGAGTAGCCAAACCTTCTGCAACAACATCATATTCAGATTTTCTGTTCTCCGTCACAAAGAGATTTATTTCTACAAAGCTCTGGTCAGACCCCCATCTGGAGTAACTGGGTTCAACTCCGGACACCGCACCTCAGGAAGGAGTTCTCAGCCTTGGAGGGGGTGCAGTGCAGATTCACCAGAACGACACCCGGGCTTAAAGAGTTAAAGTATAAGGACAGGTTGCACTGAATACGATTGTAGTCCCTTGACTGTAGAAGATTAACAAAATCACAGAATTGTTACAGTGCAGAAAGAGGCCATTCTGCCCATCATGTCAGCACTGGCTCTCTGAATGACCAATTAATTTAGTGCCATTCTCCTGCCTTCGCCCCCTAACCCTGTACCTTCCCCCCTTAAGGGATGATCTAATGGAGATTTTTAAGAATTTTAAGTTATTTGTTGGGGTGGATGGAGAGTCCAGAACAAGGGAGCAGAACCTTCAGGGATATCAGGAAGCACTTCTTCATGCAAAGGGGAGTGGAAATCTGGAACGCTCTCCCCACAAAAAACTGTTGAGACTGGAGGGTCAACTGAAATTGATAGACTTTTCTTGGGTAAAATGGGTAGGAGGATTAAGATACTGATCAACCATGACTAAACTGAACGGCAGAAAAGGCTCAAAGGGCTGTATGACCTCCTCTGGTGTGATTAAAATCTCGCCCTATCTGCTTAAAAGGGTCTGTCAATATTTTTTTTCATGAGCTAATTATATCAATATGAAGTTTGTTTCATGCAAGATAGAAAATCAAAGCTTTACAAAAGAAGATGGTGATTCTGAATAAGCAACAACTCAGCAAAACCACGAGTTCCGATTACCTCTCAGACATTGGTTCACACAGTATCTGAGTGCAATTTGCAAGGGATATATCAAGTGGAAATCTGGAAATTCTGGGAAGCTGTTCTCCAGGAATTGCAGATTCTGTAGCCATTAGACAACTTTAACATTCAGAAAGTCACAATATCAGCACTTACTCTCCAAACTACCACTTCACAGGCACCAATTGTGCTTATTGATGCCATCAAATCCTTGACCCATTCCACATCCAGCAGCAGCAGAAACAAAGTAAGAACACTACACTTAGCTCTCCGGATTATACGCAAACATCGCTCCAATCTGACTTGCCAAAGAATTCGACATGTCAGATGCTAAGACGATGTAAAAGAGCCCACAGTGCTATCTGGAAGTAGCGCAGGGAGTTCTCCCCGGTTGTCCTGGCAAATATTTATCCCTCAATCACCATCATTAGAAAATAATCTGCTCATTATCATATTGCTGCTTTGGGGATTTGTTGTAGACAAATTAGCTGCTGAAGTTTCTACGTTATAATGATAAGTACACTCAAAAAGACTTCATTGGCTGTGAAGCACTTTGGGATGTCCTGAGGTCATGAAAGGTGCTATAAAAATGCAAGCTCATTCTTTTTTCTAAGAAGTTTCTCCTTCTTCCTCTAGATTCAGCAGTCTGGATGAAAATTTCTGTTAAATTAAGATACATTATGACAATCAATGCTGTGACCATGGGAATATCCAGCAGAGGGTGCTCCAACATCAGATGTACACACAGCCAGTATCTGCGAGCTGAATTTTCCCAGCCCAGGGGAGAGGGGTTTGGGATTGGGGGGTGGCTCGAGGGAATAGGGGGGAACTGCATTGGGATGACTGCCCGATGCATCCTCAGCTTAGGGAAAATTTCACAGGGGCAGACAGGTGACCAGATTGGCGGCCTGCTCCATGGAGATGATCGAGACTCCAATTAGGAATGATTTTGTGGCCTCGCTGGTGTTCTCTCCACAGCAGAGAGTGTGCAGAGACCGCCAACTTAATGCACTTTGGCAGTCTGGGAAAGGGGTTCATCGGAGCCAGAGGATCTACCCCCTAAAGAAAGGGCCACGGGTGTGAAAAACCACAGTCATGGCCGATCCTGGTCCAGCGGAGGCTCTTCCCCTCCATCCCGATGGAGCTGACAGTCTCAATCTTGTTTATTTCTTCACTGCTGTATAGCCCGGCGAGGGAGTCTCCATTCTGAGGTGCCCTCGTTGTCACTGACCTGCCGCAGAAGCTCCCACCTGGTCCCGTGGGGTTGCTGAACCTCCCGAGCTGCTGGCCCTGTGGTTGGGCTGGTAGCAGAGAGCCTACCCGTTGTCCTTAACTGGAGAGGGAACGCAGAGCTGGCCAGTTAGGAGGCTGCCTCTTGGAAGATTGCTGAGCCGGTCTCGATGCCAGCAAGTGGTCTTTTGGTCTCAACCCTTGAACTTATTCAAGACCGAGTTAGACAGATGTTTGATGGATGAGAGAGTTAAGGGTTATGGGAGCAGACAGGAAATTGGAGTTGAGACCACAACCAGACCAGCCATGATCTTATTGAATGGTGGAGCAGGCTTGATGGGCTGAATGGCCTACTCCTGCTTCGGGGTCCCAAGACCAGAGGTTAAATCCAAGACAGCGTGTGCGCTGGGCTCCTCTACATAGCAAATAGAATCAAAACCTCTCCACTCAACTAGTAGAGTAGGCAAACATTCTATAACAACATCATTTTGCAAAAGAGGAGGTTGAAGATTCCCAGGCCCATCGTTGATTTGACTGTGAGGATTTCCAAAGCAGCAGCTTTATCTACATAGCAACATCATAGCAACATCCACTACCAACAGCTTTGTCTACATAGCAACATCCACTACCAACACCTTTAAGAAGCTGCTAGTTTGGAAACTGATCGTTCCTCTCTGTGCGGAGAAATTAAGAGGAGAATTAATAAAGGCATTCAAAAACGTACATAGTTTTGATTGAAAACTGTTTCCATTGGTGGCAGGGTCAATAACCAGAGGGCACAGCTTTAACGTAAGAGGAACCATTTCTGGAACACACTGCCTGAGAGGACAGTGGAAGCAGATTCAATAAAAACTTTCAAAAGGGAATTGGATAAATAGTTGAAGGGTTGGTCAATGGGTCAAGAGCAGGACTAATTGAACAGATCTACCAGAGAGCCAGCAAATGTACAATGGGCTGAATGGCCTCGTTCAATGCTTTATCATATTCTGTGATTCTATCAAGCAGGGAGGTCACCATTCAGCAGTCGGAAAGTCTAAGCTGCACCATCTCATTGAGCAGTCAACTGTTTGCCACCCAGGAACAGATACAAGTAATGAATTGTTAGCCAGACACTGTTACGGGGATTTGACCCAACACCCATTGGGTTTGCTGATCAAAGCCTGGGAAGTTTGAGATAGGATTGGTGGGGGGGGGAAACACATAATACTGAGAAGTCACTAAAAGCTGCCTGCAAAATTGGCCATTTGACGTGACAAATATCTGCAAAATGTTTCTCGCGTAGTCCATCCCTCCCCTCTGGAGTTGGAAACTTCACCTAAATCCCGGATTCCAGCAGTTTTTAAGAGAAAGGGTGTCACAAGAGCGTCCAGTTACAGGTTGTACAATGACAGCTTGGGCCACAAAATAGGCAGGTGGTGTCTGCAGGTTCCTACAGTACAGGAAACAGAAATAGTTTCGATTGATAATAGAAACAACTTTCCTTTTCAAGTACTTCACTCAGTAAAGCCTTTAAATAAAAGGCTTTCTCTGCTCCACCAGCCTTGGCTCAGTGGGTGGCATCTATCCCCTTGCGTCAGAAGGTTCAAATCCCACTCTTGAAACTTGGGGGCTGGATTTTACCAAGGGGGTAGTGGGGGTGGGTGAGCTGCAAGGCAGTCTCAAATGGACCCACTTTAGAAAGCCTGCCCTGCAGGATTAACATGCTCCGGGGGTGGGGGGGGTGGTGGGGGTTGCTAAACAAGTTCAGGTCCGGACTTCTGCCCCTCAGTGGACAGGAAGCCCCATCCTTGAGAGCTGCTGGCCAATCTGATTGGCTGGCAGCTCCAGCAGTGCCAGAGCTGAGTGGTGGGCACTGCCAGGACTGCAAGGAAGCCCCAGGCTGAAGGTCAGGAGGGGAGGCTGGAAACAGGTCACTCCTGGGCATTAATGGCAGGAGGGATCAGAAAGCCTAGGGACAGGGTGGAGGGGGATGGGGGGGGGGGGGAATTTGGAGGGCAGGGAATAAGGGGGTTGATGGGGAAGGGAGGGGTGGGGTGGTGGCCCAATACTCACAGGGTACACCCCAATTGATGAGCCCCCCTCCCTTCCTTCCTGCTTTTTCAAAGAAGCCCTTTCAAAAATGGTCTTCACACTCCGGCCTGCCTGATTTATGGCAGAGTGGGTGGGTTGAGACCCGTAACTGCCAATTAAAAAGGCCTCAACAGGCCTTTCAAAACAAAAACATGCCCCATGTGGGGCTGTAAAATCCAGCCCCTTGAGCACATAATCCAGACTGACACTCCCGGTGTGGATCTGAGAGGGTGCTGCACTGTCACAGGTGCTGTCTTTCAGGCGAGATGTCAAATCGCTGCCCCCTCAGGTGGATGTATTGCACTATCTCAAAGAGGGCCGGGGCGGTTCTCCCTGGTGTCCTGGCCAATACTTATCCCCCAGTCAACATCGCTAAAAACAGAGTATCTGATCATGATCATGTTGCTGTTTGTGGGAGCTTGCTGTGCGCAAATTGGCTGCTGCATTTCCCACGTTACAACTGTGAGTAAACCTCAAAAAGGACTTCACTGGCCGTAAGCTGCTTTGGGATGTCCTGAGGTGGTGAGCGGTGTTAAATAATTCAATGCATGCCGTTCTTTTTGGATCTTTCACTGCCACTCCACATGCTCACCACTCAGATGGATGCGGTTTCTCATTCTGTGCAGAGCTTTGACTCTGGGGCATTGTTGCATTTCAGAGGGGTCTCCGGTGCTCTGTCCCCTCCGCTCCCGCATGACACTTGCCTGTCATTTTACCCACATCCTGAGGAGTTCTGTACTTTGGCAGAGGGGCTTGTTAAAACGTACTCGCCCCTTTCAGCTGGTACTCATTGTCCCAATGAAAAATTTAATTATCTTTTGATTTGGGGTGAACACCAAGCTGTCTGCTACTCTAAATAAAGAGATATCAGATCTCCCCACTCCGTCCCACACATTTCCTCTCCTTCCCGGGAATACAGCTGGCGGTGTGGGATCTGTGGAAGAAAATAAACTTTATTGCTTTTTAAATTCTTCTGTGCCACTGATGTTTGAAACCTTGTCTTCGGCGGCTCACTGGACACCAGCTCCAGGATGTGTGCCAGATAATGGAGAGCGATACGGGTTTCCCAAAAGAACGTCACGTCCCACAGAGCTGCTGGGGGCCACCGAGATTTCCCACCGCTCCGGCCTGAGCATTGCGACGAGAGCCCAGGGAGGTGCCAGCCCACCACCAGCTCCAACAGCCGCGAGAAGCAGGGGAAGCCAATCCAAAACCGAGCTTTGTCAGCTCCGAAAACCAACAGCTCTGTTCTTTATTAGCTGCAGATACAAGTAAAACAAACAGGAAACCACTTAGGGAGCTGTGAGAGACGTGCCAAGACTCAGTTTGTATCTTGTGTGTACAATGACCCGAGAAGCCTTGATAAGACCACGAACGAAGTCGAAATGTGAGGAGATAAGTCCCTCGGTGAAGAGGTTGCTTGGAAGGCAGATTAGCCCACTATCCTCACACCTCTGGGCCATGGGTTCAGATCATGTTTTGAGAATAATGGATAAAAAGTCCTCTCCCTTATGCTTGTACCATCGCAACTCTGTCCCCAAAGACCCACAACATAAACATTTCCAGCAATTCTATATGAATCCAGTTGCTTCTTCCTTTGCCCATCAAGTCAAACATCCCCTGTACCCCTCCCCCAACCCCACCTATTACACTCTGAATTCTCATTTAACCTGGTTTCTTCCCCCCACTTACTTCGCCAATCCTGAAACCCACTTTCTCCTCCCTCACTGCCGCCGCGCGCGCCCCCCCCCCTACCCCCCCCAACCACCACCAAACCCAAGTTCACTAATCTCCTGATCAGCAGACCCCACCCCACACCCCACCCCCTTTCTTGGCCCCACATTAATTTCATTGTAAATGATTCCCTTTCCCTTTTCTCAGGGGCTGACTGCCCTTTTCAAAATTACCATCATCAAGAGAAAGCCCACCCTTTGACCCCTCTCTCACTGAACTTATCCCATCTGATTATCTCCATGCTTCTCTCTATGGCCCTTGAATGTGTTTTGTGTCTCCCACTTCCACTCCTTCTCTGTTTGAATTCCTCCACTCAGCTTTCGCCCCCACCTCAGCTGCTAGAAGTTAGCAACCTGGTCCAGACAACCTTCTCTGGGACTGCACCACCTCCTCAACCTCTCTCTACAGCCTCTGACATAGTCAACCAACTCTCAACACTTCTCTCCATCAACCAGCCCAGTGGGACTGCCCTTGCATGATTCTATTCTTATCTCTTCAATGGGGGGGAGAAGGTAGCGTTGTGGTCATGTCACTGGACAAGTAATCCAGAGTTCCAGGCTAATGCTCTGGGGTCACAGGTTCAAATCCCACCACAGCAACAGGAATTTAAAATTGAATTCAATTAATAAAATCTGGAATTGAAGTCTCAGACCCTGAAATTATTGTTTGTTGTAAAAACAGCTGGTTCACTAATGTCCTTTAGGGAAGGAAATCTGCTGTCCTTCCCTACATGTGACTCCAGACCCACAACAATGTGGTTGACTCTTAAATGCCCTCTGAAATGGCCCAGCAAGCCATTCAGTTGCATCAAACCACCAGAAAGTCTATAAGGAATGAAACTGGAGGCCACCCGGCCTTGACTTAGGCACCTTGAAATGATAATGGCAAACTCAGCCCTGTTGACGCTGCCAATATTGGCAGAGCTGTCTCACAGATTGGTCAAGCAACAGCCTGACATAGTCATCCTCACAGAACCATACTTCATAGATAATGTCCCAGACACCCATCACCGTCCCTGGGTATGTCCTGACCCACTGGCAGGACAGGTCCGTCAGAGGTGGTGGCACAGTGGTATACAGTCGGGAGAGAGTTGCCCTGGGAGTCCTTAACGTCGGCTCTGGACCCCATGAAATCTCATGGCATCAGGTCAAACATGGGCAAGGAAACCTCCTGCTGATTACCACGTACCGCCCTCCCTCAGCTGATGAATCAGTGCTCCTCCATGTTGAACGCCACTTGAAGGAAGCTCTCAGGGTGGCAAGGGCACAAAATGTACTCTGGAGGACTTCAATGTCCATCACCAAGAGTGGCTCGGTAGCACCACTACTGACCAAGATGGCCAAGTCCTAATGGACATAGCTGCTAGACGGGTCTGCAACTGGTGGTGAGTGAGCCAACAAGAGGGAAAAACATACTTGACCTCATCGTTAGATGCATCTGTCCATGACAGTATCAGTATGAGTGACCACCGCACAGCCCTTGTGGAGATGAAGTCCCATCTTCACATTGAGGATACCCTCCATCGTGCTGTGTGGCACTACCACCGTGCGAAATGGGATAGATTTCAAACAGATCTAACAACTCAAGACTGGGCATCCATGAGGCGCTGTGGGCCATCAGCAGCAGCAGAATTGTACTCGAACACAATCTGTAACCTCATGGCCCAGCATATCCCCCACTCTACCATTACCATCAAGCCAGGAGATCAACCCGGGTTCAATGAAGAGTGCAGGAGGGCATGTCAGGAGCAGCACCAGGCATACCTAAAAATGAGGTGTCACCTGGTGAAGCTATAACACAGAACTACTTGTGAATCAAACACCATAAGCAGCAAGTGATAGACAGAGTTAAGTGATTCCACAACCAATAGATCAGATCTAAGCTCTGCAGTCCTGCCACATCCAGTTATGAATGGTGGCGGACAATTAAATAACTAATTGGAGGAGGAAACTCTACAAATATCCCCATCCTCAATGAATGGGGAGTGCAATACATCAGTGCAAAAGGTAACGCTGAAGCAATTGCAATAATCTTCAACCGGAAGTGCCGAGTGGATGATTAATCTCGGCCTCCTCCTGAGGTCCCCAGCATCAATGAACGGCACTAGGAAGTTCTGAGGAACAAAGGGACCTTGGCATGTGTGTCCACAGATCTCTGAAGGCAGAGGGGCATGTTAGTGGGGCGGTGAAAAAGGCATATGGGACACTTGTCTTTATCAATCGAGGCATAGATTACAAAAGTATGGAGGTCATGTTGGAGTTGCATGGAACCTTGGTGAGGCCACAGCTGGAGTACTGTGTGTAGTTCTGATCACCACATTATAGGAAGGATATGATTGCACTGGAGAGGTTGCAGAGGAGATTCACTAGGATGTTGCCTGGGATGAAACATTTAAGTTATGAAGAGAGGTTGGATAGACTTGGGTTGTTTTCATTGGAGCAGAGAAGACTGAGGGGCGACCTGATCGAAGTGTACAAGATTATGAGGGTCATGGACAGGGTGGATAGGGAGCAGCTGTTCCCCTTAGTTGAAGGGTCAGTCACAAAGGGGCATAAGTTCAAGGTGAGGGGCAGGAGGTTTAGAGGGGATGTGAGGAAAAACTTTTTTACCCAGAGGGTGGTGACAGTCTGGAATGAGCTGCCTGGGAGGGTGGTGGAGGTGGGTTGCCTCACATCCTTTAAAAAGTACCTGAATGAGCACTTGGTACATCATAACATTCAAGGCAATGGGCCAAGTGCTGGTAAATGGGATTAGGTAGGTAGGTCAGTTGTTTCTCATGTGTCGGTGCAGACTCGATGGGCTGAAGGGCTTCTTCTGCACTGTGTGATTCTGTGATTCTGTGTGATCACAGAGGCCAGTCTTTAGCCAATTCGATTCACTCCACGCAATATCAAGAAACGGCTGAAGGCACTGGATACTGCAAAGGCTAAAGACCCTGACAATATTCCAGCAATAATACTGAAGACTTGTGCTCCAGAACCTGCTGCGTCCCTAGCCAAGCTGTTCCAGTACAGCTACAACACTGGCATCTACCCAGCTATGTGGAAAATTGCCCAGGTATGCCCTGTGCCCAAAATGCAGGACAAATCCAACCCGGCCAATTACCGCCCCATCGGTCTATTCTTGATCATCAGTAAAGTGATGGAAGGGGTCATCAACAGTGTTATCAAGCAGCACTTGCTTAACAATAACCTGTCCACTGACACCCAGTTTGGGTTCCACCAGGGCCACTCAGCTCCATACCTCATTACAGCCTTGGTTCAAACACGGACAAAAGAGCTGAACTCCAGAGGTGAGGTGAGAGTGACTGCCCTTCACATCAAGGCTGCATTTGGCCGAGTGTGATCAAGGAGCTCTAGCAAAACTGGAGTCAATGGGAATCAGGGGGAAAACTCTCTGCTGGTTGGAGTCATACCTAGCACAAAGGAAGATGGTTGTGGTTGTTGGAGGTCAGTCATCCCAGCTCCAGGACATCACTGCAGGAGTTCCTCAGGGTAGTGTCCTCAGCCCAACCACCTTCAGCTGCTTCATCAATGACCTTCCTTCCATCATAAGGTCAGAAGTGGGGATGTTCACTGATGATTGCACAATGTTCAGCACCATTCGTGACTCCTCAGATACTGAAGCAGTCCATGTCCAAATGCAGCAAGACCTGGACAATATCCAGGCTTGGGCTGACAAGTGGCAAGTTACATTTGTATGACACAAATGCCAGGCAATGACCATCTGCAACAAAAGAGAATCTAACCATCTCCCCTTGACATTCCATAGCATTACCATCACTGAATACCCCACTATCAATATCCTGAGGGTTACCATTGACCAGAAACTGAACTGGACTAGCCATATAAATACTGTGGCTACAAGAGCAGGTCAGAGGCTGGGAATCCTGTGCTAAGTAAGTCACCTCCTGACTCCCCAAAGCCTGTCCACCATCTACAAGGCACAAGTCAGGAGTGTGATGGAATACTCCCCACTTGCCTGGATGAGTGCAATTCCCACAACACTCAAGAAGCTCAACACCATTCAGGGCAAAGCAGCCCGTTTGATTGGCACCACATTCACTCCCTCCACCACTGACACACAGTAGCAGCAGTGTGTACCATCTACAAGATGCACTCCAACAACTCACCAAGGCTCCTTCGACAGCGCCTTCCAAACCCATGACCACTAGCATCTAGAAAGACAATGGCAACAAATACATGGGGACACCACCATCTGCAAGTTCCCCTCCAAGTCACTCACCATCCTGGCTTGGAAATATATCGCTATTCCTTCACTGTCGCTGGGTCAAAATCCTGGAACTCCCTTCCTAACAGCACTGTGGGTGTACCTACACCACATGGACTGCAGCGGTTCAAGAAGGCAACTCACCCCTCTTAGATCCAAAGAGGAGTCATAGAAAGTTGCTAGAAAAAGTAGCAAGCCTGAGGATTGGGAGCAATTTAGAATTCAGCAAAGGAGAACCAAGTGATTGATTAAGAGGGGAAAAATAGAGTATGAGAGTAAACTTGCAAGGAACATAAAAACGGACTGTAAAAGCTTCTATAATCATATAAAAAGAAAAGGATTAGTGAAGACAAATGTAGGTCTCTTACTATCTGAAACAGAAGAATTTATGTTAGAGAACAAGGAAATGGCAGAGCAATTAAACAACTACTTTAGTTCTGTCTTCACGGAGGAAGACACAAATAACTTCCCAGAAATGCTAGGGAATGAATGAGTGAGAAGGAGGAATTGAAAGAAATTATTGTTACTAAAATAATATTGTTGGAGAAATTAATGGGACTGAAAGCCAATAAATCCCCAGAGCCCGATAATCTACATCCCAGGATACTAAAGGAGGTGGCCATGGAAATACTGGGTGCGTTGGTTGTCACCTTCCATAATTCTGTAGATTCTGGAACAGTCCTTGCAAATTGGAGGGTGGCAAATGTAACACCGCTAGTTAAAACAGGAGGGAGGGAGAAAACAGCGAATTACAGACTGGTTAGCCTAAATCAGTAGTAGGAAAAATGCTAGAAACTATTACAAAGGATGTGATAACAGGACACTTAGAAAATATCAACGGGATTAGACAAAATCAACATGGATTTATGAAAGGGAAATCATGTTTGACAAACCTACTGGAGTTTTTTGAGGATGTAACTAGCAGAATAGATAAGGGAGAACCAGTGGATGTAGTGTATTTGGATTTTCAGAAAGCTTTTGATAAGAAGTTAGTGTGTAAAATTAAAGTACATGGGATTGGGGATAATATATTGGCATGGGTTGAGAATTGGTTAGCAGTCAGGAAACAGAGAGTAGGAATAAATGGGTCTTTTTCAGAGTGGCAGGCGGTGACTAGTGGGGTACCACAGGGATCAATGCTTGGGCCCCAGCTATTCACAATATATATCAATGATTTGGATGAGGGAACCAAATGTAGTATTTCCAAGTTTGCTGACAACATGAAACTTGGTGGGAATGTAAGCAATGAGGAGGGTGTTAAGAGGCTTCATGGTGATTTGGACAGGTTGAGTGAGTGGGCAAATACTTGGCAGATGCAGTATAACATGGATAAAAGTGAAGTTATCCACTTGGTAGGAAAAACAGAATGGCAGAGTATTATTTGAATGGTGATGCATTGGCAAATATTGATGTACAAAGGGACCTGGGCGTCCTTGTACACTAATCACTGAAAGTAAGCATGCAGGTGCAGCAAGCAGTTAAGGAGGCAAATGGTATGTTGGCCTTCATTGTGAGAGGACTGAGTACAAGAGCAAGGATTTCTTACTGCAGCTGGACAGGGCCTTGGTGAGACTACACCTGGAATGGTGTGTGCAGTTTTGGTCTCCTTACCTAAAAAGGATATACTTGCTATAGAGGGAGTGCAGCGAAGGTTCATCAGACTGATCCCTGGGATGGCAGGACTGTCATCTGAGGAGAGATTAGGCCAACTAGGCCTGTATTCACTGGAGTTTAGAAGAGGAGATCTCATCAAAATGTATAAAATTCTGACAGTGATGGACAGACTGGCTGCAGGGATGATGTTTCCTCTTACTGGGGGTGTCTAGGACAAGGGGTCACCATCTCAGGGTACGGGGTAGATATTTAGGACTGAGGTGAGGAGAAACTTCTTCATTCAGACGGTGGAGAACCTGTGGAATTCTCTACCACAGAGGCTGTGGAGGGCAAGTCACTGAATATATTTAAGAAGGAAATAGGTTTCTTGACTCTAAAGGCATCGAGGGCAATAAATGCTGACTTCACCAGTGATGCCCACATCCCCTGAATGAATAAAAATAAGTCACCTGGAGTTTGAAACAGAGACTGATAAGATTTTAAAAATAAAATTACCTGGAAAAACTCAGCAGGTCTGCGGAGAGGAACACAGTTAACGCTTCGAGTCCGTATGACTCTTCAACAGAACTAAGGAAAAATAGAAGGCAGGTGAAATATAAGCTGGTTTAAGGGGGGGTGGGACAAGTAGAGCTGGATAGAGGGCCAGATTTTTGTTGGGTAAGGGAATCGAGGGATGTGCAGAGAAGGCAGGAAAATGGGAAAAGAAACAGAGCAGCTATGATCTAATGGAATGACAGAACGACCTGTAGGGCTGAATAGGCTCCTCCTGTTCTTCATGATACTGCCACAGGATCTCAGTATTTCAATTGGGCTTTTAAACATCCAAGGTGAGCCGCTTTAAAGCGAGGTTATCCCAGGGTTTAAGATCTTTACTCACGCAGCCCCTATAGTCGTGGGGGGGGAATCTAGAAATAGAGACAACAGTTACAGAATAAGGCCTTTCCCATTTAAGATGGAGATGAGGAGGAATTTCTTATCTCAGAGGGTCGTTAATCTGAGGGACTCTCTTCTCTGGAGAGCAGCGGAGTCTGGGTCATTCACTATGTTCAAGGCTGAGTTAGGCAGATTTTTTTTGGGCAAGGGAGTCAAGGGTTACAGCGGGCCGGGGTGAGGTGGTGGCAGAGAGGAAGGTGGTGTTGAGGCCACAATCAGACCTGCCGTGATCTTACTGAATGGCGGAGCAGGGTTAAGGGACCGAATGGCCTACTCCTGCTCCTATTTCTTATGATCTTATGGAGGACTTGCATTCTGACACAAATAATGGCTGGATAATCTCACTTCATGGGGAGATGGGGCATGGTAGTAATATCAGTGGACTGATAATTCAGAGGGCCAGGCTGATGATCTGGGGACATGGGTTCAAATCCCATCACGACAGCTGGTGGAATTTAAACTCAATTAATAAACCTGGAATATAAAGCTAGTCTCAGCAATGGTGACCATGATGCTATCATCGATTGTTGTAAAAATCCATCTGGTTCACTAATGCCCCTTTCAGGGAAGGAAATCTGCTCTCCTTACCTGGTCTGGCCTACATATGACTTCAGATTCAGTCAAATGTGGTCAACTCTTAACTGCCCTCTGAAATGACCTAGCAAACCACTCAGTTCAAGGGCAGTTAGAGATGGGCAACAAATGTGATGCCCACATCCCATGAAAGAATAAATGAAAATACTTCCAAAAATGCTCTCATTTGCAAATTACACATGCCGCCAGACTACAAAGAGAGAGATAAAAGCGAGGAAAGAATGAGAGAAATGAAACAAGTAAAAGGTAAAAGGCTGGACAAACAGCACCTGGACATTGGCAATGGTCGACATACCAGGTGCTGTTCACAATTTCAGCGAACGTTACACCCCTGCCGGGAGCTTCAGGTGTACAGATAGCAAATGAGGACTGCAAACCTTGTATTGGTCCAATGATGGGCGTTCTGACTGCAACGCAGTGCGTTTGATAATCAAGAGGTACGGTGCCTAATGCCTGGGATGACTTATTGTAACAGTACAACGCAATGTTTAATTGTAGGGTAGATGGTGGTGCCTGGGTTTGCTGCAGTTTTGAAATACTGATCCCAGGGAACTAATTATACCTGTCCCAGGTGTGTGTGTGTGCGTGCATATGCACCGGGGTGGGGGGAGGGGAGGGGAGGGGACACAAGGTATTTACTACAGCGTGTGAACAATTACAAACAACTATTTACTCTTTCACATTACTGTGTGTTAATAACCCATCAGTAGGCCGTGCAGCATTCCACATGCTATTCACTGTTAACTAATTGTAGGTTTATTCATGGTGTCCTATTAGCCTCTTGTAGTCTAGCCTAGTAAGTTTCAGGAATGCCAAGGGATCCCATTACACAATGTGTTGTTGTCATTAACAGGTTGAGATGTGTTACCTTGCTGCAGGCTGTAGATTGGGCATCTCGTAACATGACATCTATTTTATACTTCCAATATACCCAATATTGGCCAATCGAATCTACCTATGAACTTTGTACAAAGTTTGGAATAAAAAGCTAGTCTCAGTAAATGATGATCATGAAACCACTGGACAGTCGTAAAATCCCATCTGGTTCACTAATGTCCTTTAGGCAAGTGAATCTGCCATCCTAACCTGGTCTGGCCTACATGTGATGCCAGACCCACAGCCATGTGGCTGAATCTTAACTGCCCTCTGAAAAGGCTGAGCCAGTCACTCGGCTGTATTCAGGAAGGCAGCTCAACACCACCTTCTGGCAATTAGGGATGGACAACAGGTGTTGGCCTAGCCAACCATACTCTTTTTTTTTGTAATTTTTTACTAGATGTGGGTCTCGTTGGCTAGGCCAGCATTTATTGCCCATCCCTATTTACCCTTCACAAGATGGTGGTGAGCTGTCTTCTTGAACTGCTGCAGTGTAGGTACACCCACGGTGCTGTTAGGGAGGGAGTTCCAGGATTTTGACCCAGCGACAGTGAAGGAACAGTGATATATTTTCAAGTCACGATGGTGAGTGGCTTGGAGGGGAACTTGCATATGGTGTTGTTCCCATCTATTTGCTGCCCTTGTCCTTCTAGATGGTAGTGGTTGTGCGTTTGGAAGGTGCTGCCTAAGGGGCCTTGGTGAGTTCCTGCAGTGCATCTTGTAGATGGTACACACTGCTGACACTGTGCCTCGGTGGTGGAGGGAGTGAATGTACAAGGTGGTGGATGGGGGGGCTGCCAATCAAGTGGGCTGCTCTGTCCTGGACGGTGTCAAGCTTCTGGAGTATTATCTGAGTTGCACTCATCCAGGCAAGTGGAGGGTATTCCATCACAATCCAGACTTGTGCCTTATAGATAGTGGACAGGCTTTGGGGAGTCAGGAAGTGAGTTACTCATTGCAGAATTCCCGGCCTATGGCCTGCTCTTGTAGCCAAGATATTTATATGGCTAGTCCAGTTCAGTTTCTGTTCAATGGTAACCCCCCAGGATGTTAATGGTAGGTATTCAATGATGCTAATGCCATTGAATATCAAGGGGAGATGGTTAGATTCTCTCTTGTTGGAGATGGTCATTGCCTGGCATTCGTGTGGCATAAATGTTACTTGCCACTTGTGAGCCCAAGGGGATATTGTCCAGGTCTTGCTGCATTTGGACATGGACTGGTTCAGTATCTGAGGAGTCATGAATGGTGCTGAACATTGTGCAATCATCAGCGAACATCCCCACTTCTGACCTTATGATGGAAGGAAGGTCATTGATGAAGCAGCTGAAGATGGTTAGGCTGAGGACACTACCCTGAGGAACTCCTGCAGTGATGTCCTGAAACAAGGACGATTGACCTCCAACAACTGCAATCATTTTCCTTTGTGTTAGGTATGACTCCAACCAGCGGAGAGTTTTCCCCCAGTTCCCATTTACTCCAGATTTGCTGGGGTTCCTGGATGCCACATTCAGTCAAATGCTCCCTTGATGTCAAGGGCAGTCACTCTCACCACCCCTCATTCTACAAATGAATAAAACAGACTGAGATCATGGCTGATCCTTCTACCTCAATTCCATTTTTCTGCATTATCTCCACATTCCTTAATTCCTTTAGTGCCCAAAAATCTATCGATGTCAACCTTGAATCTGCTCAATGGCTGAGCATTCACAACTCTCTGGGATAGGGAACTCCGAAGATTCACAATCCTCTGTATGAAGAACTTTCTCCTCACCTCAAACCTAAAGGATCGGCCCCTTATTCTGAGACTAAGACCCCGTGTTCTAGCCCCTTCAGCCAGGGGAAACAACCACTCAGCATCTACCCTGTCAAGCCCCCTAAAGAATTTGATATGCTTAATGTGATTATCTCTCATTCTAAACTACACCACACGGACTGCAGCAGTTCAAGAAGTATGTCCACCACCACTTCCTCCAGGAGTAACTAAGGGTGGATAATTAATGTCACCTTTGCCCATAGCCTGAAAAGCACCAGGTTACAACCATGTAAGTTGATGTTGAGCTTTCATTTGTCAGTGAGGTTTCTCATGATGAATCCATCATCTCTTGGCTCTGTCACGATATCAGACAGGGTACTCAGGAAGCTTTCCCACCCAAGGCTGCGAGACAGTAATCTAGCTCACCTGTTTCTGCTTTCTGACAGATGCTCCTGACAGATGTTTCTTTCCTGCTGCCAGGTCATTTCGAAGTTTCTTGGCTTGAGATTTGACAAGGTGAAGAGGCTAATAAAAAGATGGAATTTTTTTTTAAAAAAGACAAGCAACAATCAGAAAATGCAGGAATCGGTTGACTGGTTATGACTTGCAGGCAAACTGCTGGAAAACCTAAATGCATTATAATACCACTGCACAGATGAATTGTAAGATATTGCGGGGTGTTCAGCTGCTTTCAATCCAGTGCACAGCCACAGTGAAGTGATAGACAAGTGGCTTACAATAATCCTGCTACTGAGGAGGACTCTGGGTTGCTCCACTAAACCCATCCACAGTGAAGGGGATCTGTGAAAGGATTTGCACTTCATGGTATTGTCTAGGATTTAAACCACTTGTTTATGTGTAGATATCCAGTGAGGTACATGATAGGCTTAATTTGGATACTGATTAGTTTTGTCGACTTAAGACTCGAGCTTCTTTATCAGCCTTCGCCCTTGGACATTTACACACTGATGCCCAAGTTACCATCCCACTGGCTGAAAAAAAAACTTAAAGGGCCCCTCATTATCAGAATTTACAGCATAGAAACAGGCCATTCAGCCCAACTGGTCTGTGCCAGTGTTTGTGCACCAGATGAGCAACTTCCAGCACCATTTCATCCCACCCTATCAGCATAACCTTCTATTCATCTCTTCCTTACTTGCTTCCCATTAAATACTATCCACCTCAGTCAGTCTGTTTGGTAGTGATTGTAGTATAAGGGTCTGGCACATATACAGTTAATGTGGGACTGAGTATAGTAACACTCGCACAGTGAAGTAAGAGGACTTACGCTCTGCACCCAGGGTCAGTCGAGTGTTGGACAGAGCCATGTGTACCAGCAAGCATGGAGACAGCTCCTAGCTTGTACACTTTACTATGTTTTTGTAAATAGCTCTAAGAGTTAATCAAGACTTACTGTTAACCTACATATGACTAAGAACTGTCCCTACAATAGTGAGTTCCACATTCTCACCACTCTCTGGGTAAAGAAGTTTCTCCTGAATTCCCGATTAGATTTATTAGTGACTACCTTATATTGATGGCTGATAGTTAAGGTCACCCCCACAAGTTGAAACATTTTCTCTACATTTACCCTGTCATTCATAATTTTAAAGACCTCTATCAGGTCACCTTTCTCTGTTCTAGAGACAAGAACCCTAGGTATACCTTTTCAGTTTTGGCATCTTCCTTATAAATCTTCTGTGCATTCTCGTCACTGCCTCCATGTGCTTCTCACAGTAAGGAGACCAGAACTATGCACATTCCTCCAATTGCGGTTTAACAAAGGTATATGGAGAGAAAAACTATAAGCCATTGCTTATGAACAGGTAGAACAACTGATTCATGAGCTGTGATCACCTTTAGCTAAAATAAACCACAAACTGAGGAGCAACTAGTTTCTCCAGCTTGGATATTAGAACATGAGTAACAAAGCTGCCGGAACCTTCCAAAATCCCAGACAATGAAATCAATGATTAGAGAATTATGGCTTACAATTTCCATTCTCATAACAGCCGATCTAAGAAGTCCACTGTAATTGCAATTATTGAATAGAACTTCTACAATTTCAGAAAAGTCCTTTCTAGTTATTGAAAGCGTCTGAAATTTATTAAAACAAAATGAAAAAATACACCACAAATATATAAGACAGACCGTCAATTAACACAACAGAAGCCTGCTGCGGCTCCTTATTTCGGTTTAAATTAGTTCAATATTAACTTCTTAATCCAGGTCTGTCTTCCATGACATGATAGTTTGAAATATTAGCTTATAATATGCCTTTACAAGTTAAGAATTTTCATTAAATTACTGAATTTCAACTCTTCAAAAACAATCAGTTCAAAATATGGAAAAGATTCTGTCATCAATCACCAGGATGTAGAAAACAAAACGTATCAGTTTCTCCAGTGGATCCGAGGTTAAACCTGTTTCTCAGTTTCAAGGTTAGTTTTGTATTTTATTTCCTTCAGCAGAAGCTATGTTGACTGCACAGTGCCTTTTTGTTGAGACAAACAAGTTGTGATTCTGTAACAACTTGCATTTATATAGTGCCTTTTGCATAGTAAAAGGTCCTAAGGTGCTTCACAGGAGCATTCAGACAAAACCTGGCACCGAGTCACATAAGGAGATATAAGGACAGGCAACCAAAAGCTTGGGCAAAATGGTAGGATCAGAATGGTTACAGCAGGAAGGCCATCCAGCCTGTTCTGTCCCTGCCAGTTCTCTGCAGGAGCCACTCTGCTAGCTCCATTTCCTCACCTTTTCCTTGGAACTCAGTAATTGCTTTTTTTCTCTTCAGTTGCTTATCCAATTCCCTTTCGAAAACCACAGTTGAATCTGCCTCCATCACACTCCCAGGCAGTGCATTCTAGATCAGATCCACTCGCTTTTTTACTCGTTTTTAATGTTTAAACGTTTTTACTCATGCCGCCTTCGTTCCTTTTCTGCCAATCGCCTTCAATGGGTTCTCGACCCCATCCGCCAATGGGAACAGTTCCACCCTATCGACACCGTCTGGATATGCAAGAGGCTGGAATCGGAGGAGAACAGAGACTGCAGAGGATTGTAGAGCTGAAGGAGGTTATGGAAATAGTGAGACTGCGAGGCCATGGAGGAAGCTGAGCCAATCACCAAACAACAACCCATCATTGGAACGAGAATATCAATAGGAGTCAGGGTGCTCAGGCTTTCTATTGCTCAGTCTTATGAATGAAGTATGGAAGAAAAACACTTGTTCCCACCTGCCACCTGACTGTGGACACAAGAATAACATACAAGGTCAATTCTATGTGTCTGTAATCACTCTGGTTATCCATATAATCTGATAGTCAGATTTCATATGTACCCCAGCTGTACCTCACCGCCATCTCTCTCAACCCTTCCACAGCCTATGATTTGCCATGTTGCTTTTCCAACATCCAGCGTTCAACCAGCAGATATTTACCCCGACATTTAATTGTCTTTAGTTGCCACTCCAAATTCTAATTCTTTAGTGAGTGATTCCCTCCCTCTCCTTAGCCAGTGTCTCAAGCTAAGCTGGAACGTTCACAACCTTGGTATCCTTTTTGACTCAAGCCAAGTTTCCGACCCATATCCTCTCCACCACCCTCCGCAATGTCACCTATATCTGTCACCTGTACCTGTATCTGTACTGGTACCTGTACCTGTCATCTGTATTGTCACCCGTATCCGTCACCTGTACTTGTTGCCTGTATCAGTTCTGTCTCAGCTCAGCTGCTGCTCAAACACTCAGCCCATGTGTTTGTAACTCACAAACCAATCGGCTATTCCAATGTTCACCTGGCTGGCCTCCCATCTTCCATCAATTTGAGTTCATCCAAAACTCTGCTGTCCATGTCCTAACACGCATCTGGCCCCATTCAACCAGTTCCCCTGTGCTTGCTGACCTATATTGGTCCCCAGTCCAACAACATCTCAAAATTTTATAATTTTCTAACCTGTTTTCAAACCCCTCCAGGCCTCGCCTTCTCCCTCTCTGTAACCTCCTCCAGATCGACAACCTCAGATATCCGCCCCTTCCAATTCTGGCCTCCTCCACATCCCCAATTTTAATCGCTCCACAATTGGTGACAGTGCCTTCAGCTGCCTGGGCTCTGAGCTCTGAAATTCTCTCCCTAAACCCCTCTGCCTCTCTGCCCTCCTATAAGACACTCCTTAAAACCTACCTTTCTGACCAAGTTTTTTTTGTCACCTTTCCTAACGTCTTCTTGTGTAGCCTGTGTTGTTAACGCTGTGGAACGCTTATGCAATCAAAGGTGTTACAAAAATGTTGTCATTGTTGTTTTTTCATCCTTCAGCTTTCTTTCCAGTGTTTTTATTTATAATATTAGCATTTGCGATATGCCAGTCTTCCAGGTACTGTCTGATTTGCTCAGCATCATCAAGGGTCTAAGAGGGAAGCAGGAACTTGAATTCTCATGTTAAACACTACGAATGATTAATGAGAGGAGCTCTTGTGGTGCAGCGGGTAGCCCTCCTGCCTCTGAGCTGGAAGCTCTGGGTTCAAGTCCCACCCTAGGATCTGATAGGCAAGGAAGGTGCATTTAGAACACAGTCAAACAGGTTTAAATCCTTCCAACACAAGCCAAAAGGCAGGTGCTAAGAGTGGGAGAGATTCCTGGTCAATCACACAATGGAGAGAAATTGGAGTCTCTATCATCACTATCCATAGCTCCAGACCACAAGGTGGATGTAGAAGTGACTGTTGCTACAGCAACTTGAACTCTTTGTGGGGGCTGGATGGATCAGATTGGTGCCAACAGCATGGGGTTCAGTCCCTGATCCACCCAGGGTGAATTTGTGATTTGCCCCCTTGCCCTATCCGTGGATGAGACACCGCCTTGGGCAGAGAACTCAAGAAGAAAGGTTAATATTGTATATTCATTTTTAAAATGTTCCTTATTTCCAGTATATAGTGCCATTATATTTTTATTTAGGTGCCTTACGTGTGTCCAATAGAAATGGCTGACAAGCTATAGGTGAGACTAACCAAGACACTCTTTCAGCCTTGTACACAAATTTAAGTAGAAAACATTACATTATATTTCCCACATTACAACGGTGACCACACTTTAAAAAGACTTCATTGGTTGTAAGGTGCATTGGGACATCCTAAGGAGCTATATAAATGTAAGCGATTCTTGAGAATGCAGTCACAAGCAATGCAGGTAAATTCACTTCAAGTGTGGATATTTACTGAACAAACATCTACTGCCATTCTGTGACCAAGGAAACACAATGTTCACAATGATCAAAAAACATTTGTGCACTCTGCTTCTTGGCTCACCATTTTACCAACACATGCACATAACCCCTGGTCTCGAACCACCGCACCCCCATGCTCTCGCCATTGGTCATTCAACATGTCCATCGTCACATCACTCCACCTTCCCACAGTCAACCAGAAAGCAGACACGTTATCTGACTGGAAGATTCTTTTTTCACATCTCTGATAGTTTTATAACTGACAAAGTAACAAGACCTCACAGTAAATGAAAATAATCACAATTTTTCTTAATGCACCTGTGACTTTTTCTCCTGGTTTTTTTTTTGCCTGCATGAAGATTAATCTTTAATTCCAGGAGACTCCAGGATAATCCTGGAGGGTTGGCAACCCTAACTGTCTCTCATTAGCGAAAACCTGCTTCCTACAATATGCAATTTATTAACTCAGGGAGCAGTTAAAGAGCTTTTATACTTCAGGTATGAAGTCAAATGGCCTGGCCTATCAACATGAACATTTCTCCCTTCAATGTTAATTCAATAGCTTTGGCATGCAAGGGTCATTTATTCCAGATGTTTTACAACATTGATTTCTACTGCAGCTCTGATCCAATCATAACCCATTCACCTCACATGGTCCACACACCTACACAATACCACAGAAGCAGATGTCTCTTCCTCCGATTCTGTTAGCTCCACAGATGGGAATGATTAAAGTAATCTGCATATGTGCAATCAACTTCATGCCTAAAATCCATATAAAATGCAATTTTTGAAAACAAAATCAACTTCAAATTTCTCCCCTGCCAGCTGAGTGGTAAATCGCCATATTGGGTGCAAGTGCTCTATGGCAGAGAGTGTAACATGCTGTCACTGTAATACCCACTACAGGTCTTGTGAATATGAGGAATTGTGTAAAGGAATAACTGACAGTAGTTTCAATAAATTATAGGATGCATAACATTAAACAATTCACTCAACCATTACTTTTTGAAGCAAAAACTACTACCATTTGTATCTTTGGTTGACAAATGTTTTATGAGCTTTTGCAATACTTTAAGCTTTCATTTAACTGCCCACAATATTTGGGGAGGTCCTGGGGGATTAAAGTCTCAAGCCAACTCAAATCCACCTTCACATCTGCCTGTGTGTGTGTGTGTGTGTGTGTGTGTGTGGTTGTGTGTGTGTGTGTGTGTGTGTGTGTGTGTGTGTGTCACAGCAAGTTGGGTACATTCAACATAGTAACTGCTTAGCATAACCAACTTTGTTCAGTATTTTGACTGTCCATAAATCCATAACATCGTGAAATTCGGAGCGATGGCAGCTTATGCTTTCCCAGGGCAGGTTTTCCAGAAAACACTGTAGACAGGAGGGCACAGAAGCCTTCAGCGCAGAAGGAGCCCATTCGGCCCATCATTCCTGTGCCAGCTCTTTGTAAGAGTTGTCCAGTTAGTCCCACTTTCCCCATGGCCTAGCATTTCTTTTCTTTTTCAAGCATTTAGCCAATTCCATTTTAAAAGCTATTCATGAAAATGCTTCCCTTTAAAGGTAGTGCATTCCAGATCACAACTCACTGCATAAAAATAATTCTCATCTCCCCTCTGGTTCTTTTACCATTTATTTTAAATCTATGTTCCCTGGATACAGTTTCTCCTTACCTTCTTTATCAACACACCTCATAGCTTTGCACACCTCTATTAAATCTCCCCTTAAACTCTCTACTTTGAGCTTCTCTAATCTCTCCACATAAATGAAGTTCCTCACCATCAGTTACAAAAGTAGGTTGCTCTTTTCCTAATGTTTGTTTCAATCCTTGCTTCACTCATAACACCACTCACCGCAAAATGTTTGATCAAAGAAAAAGAAGGGCTGGTGTTCTTCCCATCACTGTATAAGTGTGTGAAACAGAGCTCGAAACCAGCGTTGGAGTGCGTTAAATTGTTGATAGAAACATTCACCATGTTTCACTGCTGCTTGGAATGGAGGAGTTTCAAAAGGTCAGCTCCCTTATTGATCTCATTGCCCATTCTGTTCTGTATGTGCCCAACCTGTTTAACTTTACTATGACAGTGACAAAATACAGAGGATACTGGAAATCTGAAATAAAAACAGAAAGCAGAGAGAGAAACAGAGTTAACGCTGCAGGTCCAATATGACTCTTCTTCTCAGACCTGCTGAGGTTTTCCAGCACTTTGTTTTTGTTTAGCCTTACATTGTGTTCACAGCACAGAAACAGCCTGGGAGGTCCATGCCAGTGCTTATGTTCCACATGAGCTGCCTTTCACTCTATTGCATCTCGCCTTATCGGCAGACCCTTCCATTCCATTTTCCCTCATCTGTTTCTCTGGCTTTCCCTAAATGCATATACGCTGTTAACATTAACATCGCATTTTAGAAAAACTCCACATTCGCATCACTCTCTGCATGAAGAGCTTTCTCCTGAATTTGCAATTGGATTTATTAGTGGCTGCCTTATATTTCAGAATGGTTCCCAGAAGAAGGGAATTTCGCTTCAAGGTTAGGCTGGAGAAGCCGGGATGGTTCTCCTTGGAGCAAAAAGGAGTTGAGGGGAGAATTGATGGAGATGTACAAGGCTATGGCATATTTAAGTGAGGGAGACAAAGAAAGGTATTTCCCATTATAGCTGACTGTACAGTGACTACGGGGACACAGTTTTAAGGTTTTGGGCAAGAGATGCAGGAGGAACGTGAGGGAGAATTTTTTTTCACACAGTGAGTGATAATAACCTGGAACACGCTGCCCACGAGGGTGGTGTAAGTGGAAACAATCAGTGATTAAACAGGAAATTGCATGTACACTTGAGGGAAATAAACTTGCAGGGCTATGGGGATAGAGCGGGAGAATGGTCATAACTGGGTTACTCCACAGAGGGCCAGTATGGACTCAATAGGCTGAATGGGCTCCCCTCTGTTCTGTAATGACTATTTGTGTCCCCCCCACCCCCAGTTTTGGTCTCCCTGCACTTTTCTCAACTTGTTTAATTTCTGTAAACCCAGGTAATTCATTCTGAATCCAAGCCCAGTGCAGTGTGGCATGTGGATAAGTCTCCAAGGGAAACATGTTGAGTAATGAAATCCCAGGAGATTACTGATTCAGGATTGAGAGAGGATTTCTGATAAAAAACACTTTGTCAAAGCTTTTTGGAATTGGTTTGGGAAAGCAATTAACAATGCCACCAAACACGTGGTAAATCTCCCTGACCATGAACTCTCTGAAAAAGAGGGGTTTGTTCTTGTGCATGGTTTCAATTTTGGTGTACCTTCTTCCCACATCAGATGGGAAGAAGCATTTGCTGAGTTCGAACTCCTCTACTCCCAGCTATCCAACCACAAACCAGCGTCCACTGAAGGCACTGAATCCTTGAAGGTGCGCCTAGCTGATCGAGTGCACACATATTTCAAGATTCCAAATGATGTGGCCAATATCCATAAGCAATATGTCTGCTAGCATTGCAAAGCCTCAAGGCCAACTCAGACATACGTATCTGTAAACAGTCATCTTTAACAAGCGTGACTATATCAACAAAATGCACGCCATTCTTAATTACGGGTTCAAATTCGGATCCATTGGACCTGCATGACCGGACAGCCTTGCTTGAAAGCAAGCTGAAAAACCACTTGTTGGACACGTGTAAGATCAAAGAGCTGCCAGGTGATTTATATGATAGGATTCGAGCTCATGGTTCACTGCATCTGTATATGTATGGGCTGCCCAAGACCCACAAAAGTGAAGTCCCATTATACATTATCTTATCTATGACTAGTTCTGCACAAAATCGATAGGGCAAATGGTTGGATGGGTTGCTACTACCAGTTCTGGGCAAGGTTTCCTGATGCACGGTGAAGGATCCCTTCACATTTGCAAAGGTGTCAGTTTTCTTTCTCTGCTTCCATTCCCATTAACAGCCTTGAGGCAGTTTAAAGGCTTTGTGTGAATGCAAGTTGCTGTTATTGCTGCTGACTGAATGCTGCTGACTGCCCATCATCCATGCTCAGTGGGAAACAGCAGATAATAGGGGCCCGGAAGCAGCACGCCATGCATCTACTGTACTTGCAACAGAGTAACTCACCTCTTGACTCCCCAAAGCCTGTCCGCCATCTTCAAGGCACAAGTCAGGAGTGTGATGGAATACTCCCCATTTGCCTGGATGAGTGCAGCTCCCACAACACTCACGAAGCTTGATACCATCCAGGACAAAGCAGCTCATTTGATTGGCACCACATCCACAAACATTCACTCCCCCCACCACTGACGCACAGTAGCAGCAGTGTGTGTATCATCTACAAGATGCACTGCAGGAACTTACCAAGGTTCCTTAGACAGCATCTTCCAAACCCACTACCACTACCATCTAGAAGGACAAGGGCAGCAGACACATGGGGAACACCACCACCTGAAAGTTCCCCTCCAAGCCACTCACCATCCTGACTTGGAAATATGTCACTGTTCCTTCACTGTCGCTGGGTCAAAATCCTGGAACTCCCTCCCTAACAGCACTGTGGGTGTACCTACACCACATGGACTGCAGCGGTTCAAGAAGGCAGCTCACCACCACCTTCTCAAAGGCAATGAGGGATGAGCAATAAATGTTGGCCTAGCCAGTGATGCCCACATCCCATGAATAAATTTTAAAAATCCCTAGCCTCTGACCTGCTCTTGTAGCCACAGTATTTATAAGGCCTGTCCAGTTCAGTTTCTGGTCAAAGGTAACCCTCAGGATGTTGATAGTAATGGCATTGAATGTCAAGGGAAGGTTGTTGGGTTCTCTCTTGTTGGAGATGGTCATTGCCTGGCACGTGTGTGGCGCAAATGTTACTTGTCATTTATTAGCCCAGGCCTGGGTATTGTCTAGGTCTTGCTGCATTTGGACATGGACTGCTTCAGTATCTGAGGAGTTGTGAGTGGTGCTGAACATTGTGCAATCATAGCGAACATCCCCACTTCTGACCTTATGATGGAGGGAAGGTCATTAATGAAGCAGAAGATGTTTGGGCCTAGGACACTACCCTGAGGATCTCTTGCAGTGATGTCCTGGGTCTGAGATGACTGACCTCCAACAACCACAACCATCTTCCTCGGAGCTATGACTCCAAGCAGTAGGGAGTACCAGGATCAGAGGGGGAGAAAGAAAGGCAGAGACATCTTCAGGCAGAGAGAGACAGATAGACACAGGCAGAGAGAGAGACCCAAGTGCAGAGAGAGAGAGAGAGAGAGGGAGGGAGAGAGAGAGAGCCACCCAGGCATAGACAGAGAGAGAGACACCCAGGCAAAGAGAGCCACCCAGGTAGAGAGAGAGAGAGAGAGAGAGATAGCGCGAGCACCCCAGGCAGAGAGAGAAACAGGCCCAGGCAGAGAGAGAGAGAGACCCAGGCAGAGCGAGAGACACAGACAAAGGCAGAAGGGTCCCAAGAGGTCAATTAGTAACAGGTATTTAAATATTTCAGAAAATTTAATTCAAATAACACAATCTCAGACTGATTTCCTGGATTTTGAAATCTCTGTTATTTGAAGAGTTCAGGTACATTTTATATTGGTTAACAGCTGCACTATTGAAGACAGATGTTAAAGAGATATATTTCACTGCATGTTCTTGATGCATCTCTCCCAGCCGAACTAGAAGAGAACTCTCCATTAAATTGCATCAGCAAAACTCAATTTTCTCATCTTCCTTCTTGCAGCTGGAGTACTGATCAGTGAACTTTTTTTAAATTAAAGGACAGACAACATTATCAACAATGGATGGAAACATTGGCAGTTTATTAAACCAACATGCAGTAGATGGCGCTGCTGGACAGCTTAATCGCTGGCCAGTGTTTAACTCAATTCTCTATGTCACCCTGACACAGTCACTTCAGCAAAGGAGGCAAATAGTCTCAACTCTTCAAAACTGGACTGAAGCCTGGTGAAATACAGTCTTCACATCTCTAACATACGATTCAGCTATTCCTTTAATGTTGTTTGCCTATAGCAAGGACTGCACAAAAGACTTCTTCAAACCTTGGTGACTTCTCTGGAGGAAACAGGGGAATTAAACATTATTTCAACACACTTCTATTCATCCCAGTGAAGAGTGAACCACCTCAGAACTCCAGAGGACCCATGTGGATATTTACTTCTGCAATGTGGTCAGATGATTGAAAATTTACCACAGTACACGGTGACTAAATTATGGGCAGGTAGAAATTACACCTCGCACCAGTTATGACCTTCACACCCAGCCACACCACCCACCAACCCCCCAAACACCAACCCCACCCCCACTCTCCTCCACTGCACCAACCGCTTCAATGCAACAGCAGGCTTTGCCAATTGTGGATATGCAGCTCAAACTAAACACAAGCAATCTAGGTGCTCTAAATGTACCATATTCCACTTTTGCAGACCCTAGGTGTTCTATTACAGTGTTACTGCTGCAACAGATCAGAACAACAATCACTGCCCACTGCAGTTTGTGAGTATAGGGAGTGTAAGCAAAAGCTTATTATAATACAACAACCAGAAACTTTACAAGCAGTAATGTGGGCCTGTATCTTTTGCTGCAGTGTGTTAGGATTCACAATCGAGCCTGCGTGAAAGTTAAAATAGGGTCTTATTTTCAAGCTGTGATCAGAAAATGAAACACTGCAATCTATAACTGCACAACAGGGCATTCACGAGGCTGCTGTGGGTGATTTACACTGGCCTCAGTCCCAGGGTTACAGAGGTACTCTGGCTTACTGCAGTGAGGTACATGTCACCATGCTCTCGCTACACCCCTGCATTTGGAGATCTGGGCAGGTGTCACTCCAGTTCAGGCACCCACACTAACTATATCATATCTGTGGGACTGTGGGAAATGCCGGTTGGGGGTTGTGTGGGGCATTGGGGGGGGGGGGGGGGGTTGGTGGTTGGAAGAGGAGGAGGAAGAGGAGGAGGAGACATGCATCACTGAGGAATGACACACTCCAGCACTGAGGAGAAACATTTCCACAGTCAAATCAGGAGGTCTTGGCAGTGTTCGAGCCCATGATTGCTGTCTTGGATTTATATCACTGGCCTGAGCAAATTCTAGTACAACAGATATAAAACAGTTTTCAAAGTTCTCATAGCTATATTCACAGACTCAGGAATAACCGTCCTCTCAATTGCAACACCAAGTTTGGTTATTTCTCTCAATGAGGGAGGTATCCGAGTCAGAAGTTGCTCGTAGTTCACCAGTGACTGGTGAAACACTTAATTTTGTGAATGCGCTTTTCCACAGAATCATAAATATTTCTTTTAACATTAACTCACACTTTACAAGCCACCACCAGTATTTAGTTAAATGTCAGTTAATTGTCCCTGATGTGAAGTACCATCCCACAGGCAGTCAAACTCTGAATTACATTCACAGAATAAAGCTCCTCAGCCAAGCTGGTATCACCGATGATGATGAGGGGAAGGTGGGGTTGGGGTACAGAGGAGAGAGAAAGGATGCTGGAGATAGAGATCCCAAGTGTGTGCTGAAGTGGCAGGTTCGATTGTGGTTGATCCAGACTAGTGCAATGGTTTCATGACTGCGTGATCTGCAATGCTTCCAGCATATCTTCCACAACCTTCAGTGAGTATTTGGTCTCCTTTCTGCTGCGACCTGCAAGCTAGAAGTCAACAGAGGAGGAATTAGATGCAGCCTCAGGCTGGCACATGTTCCTGAGTTCACAGTATTGAGCCATTAAACCCCACCACCAAAATCACTCCAATCTGACTATTGAGATGGCTTCTAATGCAGCTTTCAAAAAGCCAATAAACTGAAGAGAGTTTACTTGAACCCAAGAGATTTGACACCTTCTCAATACAACACTTTCCCACAAACTTCAGTGTAAATGTGTCCTCAATTTGCAGTCAAACTTCTAAGCACTGGTTTCTATCCACTTGAGAAAGGAGGCATTTAATGGGGGTGCGGGGAGAGTGAGCAAGGTTAATGTTAATTCCTAAGATATACATCTATTCTGATAATAAGGTGAAGAGGAACACTTTGACACTTCTGATGGCAATCACCCAACAATTTGCACTCGTTACGATTTGGTTTGACTGCCCCACTGAACAGAAGCAGAAACAGAGATAAAGAAAAGGCTGTGGTTCACTAAAGCTCATCACTTTGTTTGAAGCACTTGCCATCCATCAATGTGTCATCAAATTTAATTCCAAATTGTACTCGAATGGTAAGTACCCATGGACCACAGGAGTGGATTTTTAATTAAATTTCCAAAGTCTGGCTGCTCTTTGGACGGGTGAAGTGACACTATCAAGCGCCTCTATCACACTCTTGCTGTCTAAAGTGGTCACTGGGTTTAAACACTGTTCAGATGGCTGGCCCCCAAAATCGCAGGCATTCAAATCTCCGAGCTTGGTCAAAGGTTTGAAGCTTGGGAAAGCACTGAAGGGGCACTAACAGAGTGAGAGAGAAAAACTGCAGTGGATTTAGCCAGCAGGCTTGCTCTGCCGTCAGTTTGAAAAAAACAATCTTGGCTGTGCTCCTAAACTTAATCCATTGGTATTAAATGTCTGTGTTGACATAGATACTTGACATTTTGTGTTAAGAGATTTATTTTTTTTTTTTGCAGAGAGTATGGTGGACTAAGCAGTTAAAAAGCTCTCAATAATGATCTAATAACAAACACAAAATTACATTAAAACAGAAGCCACAGCAAAGTAAAAACTTCCAAAACATCTGTGTCCTTTTTCCTTGCATTTATATCCAGTATATAAAATATGCATTATCACAACCTCCTGAAACGCAGAAAGCAGTATATTAAAAATGTTCAATTATTTGCATCTGTCCCTTTCCAATTTTTTATTCAAGAAACAGTTTAAAAAAAAACTACACTTTCCATCGCATCTCGTCTTTTTTTCCTTTGTCTATACATTCTGCAAATATTAATTCGTGTCCTGGAAACCTACCATCTTTACCTGGTCTGAGTCTGTGGCTCCAGTAATGCCAATATAATTGACTACCCTCAAGTGCATTAGCAAGCCATTCAGCTGTATCAGGCTGCTAACATCAGTAAATGGTTCATAGAGGACACAGGCAACCAGGGACAGGCAACAAATGTCAGACTTGCCAGTGGCAAATAAATCTCAGCAATGAATAAAAAGACAGTAAATATTTTTTTTTTTACAGAAAATCGCTCCACTGCAGTTGTTCAATGGATTGAAGACTAGCGTGAAAACTTAGGGCATTCGAGGAAGGAATGGTTAATGACCTGGTGTAATGAAGACAAACTAGGTGCTAAAAGGTGTTGATGCCGCCTTTTGTTGTAACTGAGACAGGAATATTCCTTCACAGGAGTACCTGACAGGCCGAGCGGTTAACGGTTCTGCTCCAAGCTTCCTTGCATCAAACAGGCATCACCAGTTCTCGTTGTGTTTTTCACCTCACAGGAACGAAATACTGACAGCTGTCCACACTACCCAATCCCCTCCCTCACACTGGAAACTGCTATGGAGTGTACACAAAATTGCAACACGCAAAGGCTCAGTACATGTCTCCTCATTTACCAAGAGAAAGGAAATAAGGAGACCGATTCTGTCACACGCTTGAAATGTTAACTCTCTCCCCGCAGATTCTGCCAGGCCTTTGAATATCTCTGGCATTTTCTGTTTGCATTTCAGATTTTCAAAACCAGCAGTTTTTTTTTTTACCTTTTGTAGCTGTTTCTATTGGCAGGAAGAGTTGGTAACCAAAGGAAACAGATTTTAAGATGGCGAGCAAAAGGTTTAAAGGGGAGAGGAGGAACATTTCTCCTTTTGCACACCAAGTTATGTAAGGGAAGAAGACACAAAAGTATGTTTCAAAAAGGAACTGGATAAATACTTGAAAAGGAAAATATTGCAAGACAATGGAGAAAGAGTAGGGAAGTGGGACTAATTGGAGAGAGCGGGCATAAGCACAATGGGCTGAATGGCCTCCTTTGCGCTGAAGATTTTAAGATCTGTCAGTTGGAGAAGGGCAGATGTTGAATACTATTTTCAAGTTAGAATGTAACTCCCTCTTGCAAGACGACAATTGTTCAATAATTTCTCTGGCACTTAATAATTTGATACTGAACATAAAGAATGCAGGATATTTTTAAAAAATCACTTTATAAAAAAAGATATTTTGGTCATTATTTTATTTCCTCACAATCACTGGAAGAAGATCAGAGTTTACCTGCATTTTTGTATCTTTATGTAATTGAATTAAAGATTGACAAGATAGAATTCTACCTGCAGGTATCAATACTGAGCCCTCCCACCACAGACATACAGAACTTTTACACACACACACAGCTGTTAGAAAAATTACACCACACATCATAACATCATTGAGACTTAATTTAGAACAGAAAGTATTTTCAGGATTTACAAGCTGTTATAATACAGTTGCCTGGTTGCCAAGTATTCAATTTGCAACCTGAAACATTGAGTTCTTCTGTACTAAAATATGTCTGAAATTTGACTCATTTAGAAAAGTGCATCACAATTTATAAGCTCAAAAGAATAATCTAATCATACGAGCTCAACGATGCAATTAATGAACATCACCTGACTCCCAACATCTTGATTTTCATATCACCAAAGGTTTCACACCTGCAAGCAATTCACATCAACCCTTTCAGCTCAACTGTGACTCAGTTGATAGCCCTTTTGCTTCTGAGTTAGTAGGCTGAGTTCGAGCCCCACTCCAGAGACTCGAGCACAAAAATCTAGGTTGATGCTCCAGTGCAGGACTGAGGGTGTGCTGCACTGTCAGAGGTGTCGCTTCTCAGAAGAAACATTAAACTGAGGACCTGTCTTCCTCTCAGGTGGAAAAGATCCCATGGTACTATTTCAAAGGAGAGCAGGGGAGTTCTTTCCCTGAGTCCTGGGGCTAATATTTATCCCTCGACCAACATATAAAAACAGATCATCTGGACATTTATTACATTGTTGTTTGGCGGGGGTGGGGTGGGGTGGGGGGGGGTGGGGGTGGGGGTGGGGGTGGTGTTCTGTGTGCAAATTGACTACTGCATTTTCTGCAAAACAACAGTGGCCACACCTTCCAAAAAGTACATCATTGGCTGCAAAGCATTGAGACGTCCTGAGGTCATGAAAGGTGTTAAATAAATGAAAGGGTTTCTTTTTGTAAATTCCATTGCTGACATTTAGAATGGGATCTGCCTGTGTAAAATTGGCAAGGCTGTAACTGTACCCTTACAAGCAGTTTCCACTTTAAAAGCAGAGACAGGGGCTTATAAAATTAGCAGAGAACATATGACTTTAAAATGGAGGCTGAATTCGCTCTGCTTTGCTTGGCATAATCAATTCATCTCTAACCTTGGTTCACCTGAACACTACTTAGTCTCAAATCCCTGAGAGACACACACACACATACCAAACTTGGACTTTAAAAAAAGGCGTGTACTTCTCCAATATAGCACACACCTTACCCAGTGGTCAGCTGTTTCACTTGCTCTTTGTCTCTACTTGGTCATGAATAATCCTGGACCCACGGGCAGACACATCGTTGACCATGCACCAGATGTTGAATGAGCGCTGGCAGACTTGAAATGGATCACTCCCAGTTCCAACACCCTCAGCGGTGCTCAGCATCTCCCCACGGAGTGAAGGGGGGTGAACTCAGCAAGGCAAAGGGGGCAGGGTCTAAGTATGTTCTTGATATTCCTCCATCTGCTGTGTATCAATGCACTGTGTCTCCACAGCACTTACGCACACCTGACCATAGAAAAGTTATGGTGCAGAAAGAGGCCATTCAGCCCATTTGGTCTGTACAGACCAAAAAAAAGAGATTTAAAGAAACTAGCCGCTCATTTTAATCCCACTTTCCAGCACCTGGTCCATAGCACTTCAGGTGCAGATCCAGGTACCTATTAAATGAGTTGAGTGTTTCAGCCTCAACCAACAACTTAGGCAGTGAATTCCAGACACCCACCACCCTCTGGGTGAGAAAGCTTTTCATGTCCTCTCTAATCCTTCTACCAATCACGTTAAATCTGTGCCCCCTGGTAGCTAACCACTCAGCTAGGGGAAACAAGTCTTTCCTATCTACCCTATCTAAGCCCCTCATAATTTTGCACACCTCAATTAGGTCACTCCTTTGTTCTAAGCAAAACAACCCCAGCCTATCCAATCTTTCCTCATAGCTGCAATTTTCAAGCCCTGGCAACATTCCTGTAAGTCTCCTCTGTACGCTCTGCAGACGAATGGCTTGGAATAAAATTCTTTATAACGGCAGAGGTGAATTAATGTGCATCTTTGTAGCACATACCAAGGAGCACAAAAAAAAGGACGAAGCAGTTTGAATTTGGGCTGATGTATCACCCAGGAAAACCCTTCCCTTATCACTGAGGACTGAAACTAAACAGTCAGAGGAAGGAGAGAAAACAAAGAATGACCTCACATTTCTATAGCGCCTCTCACAACCTCAGGACATCCCAAAGCATTCTACAATCAAAGAAGTACTTTTGAAGTGTAGTCACTGTTGGGATGTAGGATACCCAACAGCCAACTTACACATAGCAAGCTCCTGCAAACACCAATGTGATAATAACAGGATAATCTGTTTTAGTGATGTTGGTTGATTGATAAATATTGGCCAGGACACTGTTTTAGCACTTAATGCCAGGGTTTGAAGTAGTCAGGTTAATTGCAATATAAACCCTGGCATGTGCCATTGCTGAGGAGCAGAGAGGCTGTGAATGTTCTTAATGCCCTAGGTCCCAACAATTTTTGACCTGGCTTTGTGCAATGGGCAGGGTAACATTTTTACATGCAGCAAGACTCCAGTGCTAAGAAATAGGCTGGCAACCTCAGAGATCGTTAGCTATAAAAGCAACACCAGCTATCCTTGAAAATGAGGTGTTAACCTGGTGAAGCTATAATACAGAAGTACTTGTGTGCCAAACAGCATAAGCAGCAAGTGATAGACAGAGTTAAGCAATCCCACAACCAATGGATCAGATCTAAGCTCTGCAGTCCTTGAATGGTGGTGGACAATTAAACGAATCACTGGAGGAAGGATGGGTCTCCACAAATATTCCCATCCTCAATGATGGGGGAACCAAGAACATCAGTGCAAAAAGTAAGGCTGAAGCACTTGTTACAATCTTCAACCAGAAGTGCCGAGTGGATGATCCATCTCAGCCTCCTCCTGAGGTCCCCAGCATCACAGATGCCAGTCTTCTGCCAATTCGATTCACTCCAGGTGATATCAAGAAATGTCTGAAGACACTGGATACTGCAAAGGCTATGGGCCCTGACAATATTCTGGCAATAATACTGAAGACTTGTGTTCCTGAACTTGCCGTGCCCTCTAGCCAAGCTGTCCCTGTACAGCTACAGCACTGGCATCTACCCAGCAATGTGGAAAATTGCCCAGGTATGTCCAAATTCAACCCAGCTAATTACCGCCCCATCAGTCTACTCTTGAACATTAGTAAAGTAATGGAAGAGGACATCAAAAGTGCTAGTTTGCTAAGCACTTGCTTAGCAATAACCTGCTCACTGACACCCAGTTTGGGTTCCACCAGGGCCACTCAGCTCCTGACCTCATTACAGGCTTGGTTCAAACATGGACAAAAGAGCTGAATTCCAGAGGTGAGGTGAGAGTGACTGCCCTTGACATCAAGGCAGCATTTGACCGAGTGTGGCATCAAGGAGCCCTAGCAAAACAGGATTCGATGGGAATCAGGGGGAAAACTCTGCGCTGGTTGGAGTCATACCCAGCACAAAGGAAGATGGTTGTGGTTGTTGGAGGTCAATCATCTCCGCTCCAGGACATCACTGCAGGAGTTCCTCAGGGTAGTGTCCTCAGCCCAACCATCTTCAGCTGCTTCATCAATGACCTTCCTTCCATCATAAGGTCAGAAATGGGGATGTTCGCTGATGATTGCACAATGTTCAGCACCATTCGTGACTCCTCAGATACTGAAGCAGTCCATGTCCAAATGCAGCAAGACCTGGACAACATCCAGGTTTGGGCTGACAAGTGGCAAGTAATATCTGTGCCACCCAAGTACCAGGCAATGACCATCTCCAACAAGAGAGTATCTAACCATCGCCCCTTGACGTTCAATGGCATTACCATCACTGGTTCACTCATGTCTGCTAGGGAAGGAAATCTGTCATCTTTAGCTGGTCTGGCCTACATGTGACTCCAGACCCACAGCAATGTGTTTGACTCGTGCCCTCTGAAATGGCCTAGCAAGGCACTCAGTTCAAGGGCAATTAGGGATGGGCAACAAATGCTGGCCTTGCCAGTGACACCCACCTCCCATGAAAGAATGAAGAGAAAAAAAGGGAATTAGATAAATGCTTGAAAATGAATATTTTACAGGGCTACGGGAAAGATTATGGGGCATGTGATTAATTTGAATTAATGATTTTCAAAGAGTCACAACAGACACAATGGATTGAATGTTTCCTGCAGTTGATTGAATGGCTCTCTGTTTAGCCTATCTCAGAGACCCTTTCAAACATAAATGGTGAGGAAAAACAAGCTCTCGGACCTGCCTTTAACACTCCAAACCACTTTTTATTAGCATTTCTGCAGCACTGCGTGCTCACACTCACCCGCCTCACACCATGAGTGGCTGGGGATTTCCCACAGGGAGTCTTAAGGCTTCTCCAGAGAAAGATTTAAAAAAAAACAACAGAACAAATCTAACCAACTACAGAGCAAGTGGTCCAACCAAGTGAACGCTGTACACCGTTTGTAGGCCTGGCCAAAAGAAGTGTTAATTTGCAGCAAAGCAAAATGTAATTTGTACCATAATGCTCCCAAATTGTACAGACTTCAACAATCAGCTGCTGTACAAATGCAGAATTAGACAGTCTGCCTGTTCGTTAGCTTTGACAGACGATCTTTAGATCAATTCTGCAAGAGTATTGATGATCGCTCTCTGAAATTATATTTTTATTTGGGTTAAGTAGATCAACTAATAGGGAGAAGAACAAATTTTAACAGTCTGAATGAATGCTCAGAAATGTAATATTTTCCATAAAGATCACTGAAAAACTTTGCTCATTTGTATTTTTGCCAATTTTTTGCACTTGAGCTTTCTACTTTTCCAATTACTCCTCTCCAACATTCTGCCTTTGTCCATCTCTTGTGAAGAGGTTCTTCATAGGACAGATTACTGTCCTATGCACTGCGGTATCTCACTGGAGAAGTAACTCACGGGGCAGGATATTGAGTTTGGCGAGTGGGGGTGGGGCCCGCTTGCCGATGTGTAAAATGACGAGGGATTATGTTGGGCAGAACCCCCGATGTCACCTCGCGTCATTTCAATATTCAGGTCGGTGGGGGTGCAGCCGAATCAGCTGTGTGCCTGCCAACCTGTCAATGGCCAACTGAGGCCATTTAAAAACTAATTGAAGTAATTAATGGACCTGTCCATCCAACCCTAAAATTGGCGGGCAGGCCAGGAGCCCTGGCAGGCATGGGCGGGGCAAGGTTTCATGTAGGTTTTAAAAAATTTAATATAAGTTTAATTAAAATGATGGACATGTCCCAACTCATGTGACAGTGTCGCATGAGGGAACATGTCAGGGAAATTTTATTTGTCTATATTTCACCTTTTTGAATTTGGCGTCGATCTCCCTGAGGCTGCACTTAGCCTCAAGGAGATGAATACGCTTTTCCGTACACATGCGTGAAAGAGCACGCTCTCGGCTTAGGGAATAGACCCTCCCCCACCCGCACAGGGAGCACATAGTGCTTCCTGGTGGACATCACGCTGGGCGGGCCTTAATTGGCCCGCCCACATAAAATGGCAGCGCGTTCCCGATTGGGGACACCGATCGGAGACGCGCCCACACGCGCCCACTCCTGAACTTCCCCCCTGACTAGGGGAAAGTTCTTCCCAGAGAGATTTTTTATTCATTCATGGGATGTAACCATTGCTGACAACACTTATTGCCCATCCCTAATTCCAATTGAGAAGGTGATGGTGAGCCACCTTCTTGAACCACTGCAATCCATGTGGAGTAGGGTACACCCTTAGTGCTGTTAGGGAGAGAGTTCCAGGATTTTGACCCAGTGATAGTGAAGGAATGGCGAAATACTTCCAAGTCAGGATGCTGTGAGACTTGGAGGCGGTGATGTTCCCATGTATCTGCTGCCCTTGTCCTTCTAGGTGGTAGAGGTTGTGGGTTTGGAAGATGCTGCCAATGCTCACTTGGTGAGTTGCTGTAGTGCATCTTGTAGATGGTCCATATTGCTGCTACTGTGCATGGAGGGAATCAATGTTTAAGGTGATGGATGGGATGCTGATCAAGTGGGTTGCTTTGTCCTGAATGGTGTCAAGCTTCTTGAGTGTTGTTGGAGCTGCACTCATCCAGGCAAGTGGAGAGTATTCCATTATATTCTTAACTTGTGCCTTGTCGATAGCGTACAAGTTTTGGGAGTCAGGAGGTGAGTTACCCGCCGCAGAGTTCCCAGCCTCTGACCTGGTTTTGTAGCCATAGCCCCGTGCTGTCCAGGATCTTAACGAAAGGACTAATGGAGGCATCATAATTAAGTGCTGATGTTGGCTATGTGATAGCAATATCACTTGAGATTAAGTGCCACTCCTGGGACCTGAACCCGTAACCCAGGTTGACAATCACTGTAATGCATGGTTGGCCATGTGGTCTTTTGGATGATGCAATAAACCAATGCCCTGTCTGCCCTCTCAGACGGACGGAAAACATTCCAGAGCACTTTATCAAAGAAGGACAGAGAAGTCCTCATCAGTGTCCTCACCAATATTTATCCCTCAACACCTAAAATCAGACTATTTGGTCATTATCACATTGCTGTTAGTGGGAGCTTGCTCTGCACATATTGGCTGCCACATTTTCCTACATTACAATAGTAGATACACTTCAAAAGGTGCTGCAAATCATTTGGGCCATCCTTAAGTTTAAAGATGCTTTCACCCAGTATGCCCTTTCATAGGAACCAGGCTTCTACATGATCTGCATGATATAGTGGCAGCCCAAATGGTGCACTTATTCTCTCAGCTGTTTATTAAAGCTTTGTAGTAATTTCTTTCCCCTCTTTAAGCTTTCTTTCCCCTTGAGCCTTATACCATTTTCTGGCTGAAATGGAGGGTCAGTGACCTACAGACAAACCCCAGTCAATATCAGTTTTTAGCTGTAAACAGGGAGCCATGTGGACAAGTGCTCAGCATCTGCATTTGCTTCTGGGTGCTGCTCCTTAAACCCAATGTTCCCTCATTAATTTTCTGCATTTCCTAATAAAACCAGAACTGATATACCACAGTACAAGGGGCGTGTGCTTCTTTATGCTGCATTGATGTGTTTAAGAAAAAGTTGATCACTTCTTGCAAATCCATACTCCAATTGGAGCCGTTCACTTTTGGCTCAATTAAAATAGGTTAGATAAAAGAAGCAGTACTTTGCTAGTAACTACAATTACTTCTTCTTAAGAACTAAATATGCAAAGTCTACTTCCTGTTAACCAATGCCAATTTTTAATACCAGTTTCGAGTGAGAGCAAAGTCATGCCTCTCTTCAATCCTAATCAGATTAACAAAGACGTAATGAGTTCTCTTTCAAAAACACTCAAGTAAACATTCAAGGACTATTCAAATCATGGCTCCTTAACTACCACCTTATTATGCTTTTTCTGTAATTGTTTCCTTCCCTGCACAAAGACCTCGTCATTTTTTTTTAAATGTGCAATTTCAATTTCTATTAGCTGTATATAAATTTCTATTAGCTGTATATAAATTTCTATTAGCTGTATATAAATATGTAGAAGAAAAGTTTTAATAATTCTACATATCGCCATTTTTGGAGATCAATTTCTGAAGCCATGCCCTCTTGCAGTCATTTTAGAAATATAATTTCCTGAGTAGAATAATGCTACAGTGTCATGGAGGTGTTGTTCCAGTAATGGCCCATGTGGGTGCACGAGAACCAGCTGTTGTCCTGCAGCTGAACTCTAGGTCCAGTTTTGACCCCTGCTCCACGCCCCCTACCCCTACCCCCACTACCACCGACACATGCCTGAATATCTTAAGTGTGCACCTCCCTGGAATGGTGATGATAATCACCAGGTAGCACTGGCACTGACGTTCTAATGACCAAATCCTGCAGAGAAGGCAACCCTTTGTCACAATCAATCAGCCCGCCCTGTCCAGCTGTGTCTTTAAGCAAAGATGACGGCGGTTTCAAAGAAATAGAGCATTAGAGTGGGCCCAAAGGGCAAAGAAACATGTCCTTTAATTTTCATTTGCCGGTAGGTGCAGGCACCTTTCACACACTTGGTTCCCACAACTGGTCAGTGCGATAAAAGCTTTCAAGTAAGGCTACAAGCAGTAGAGGAGATTGCTTGTTACTTCCTTTTCCCAGCTGATAAAGAAAGTTACATTTGTGCTGGAGGAGAACAGAAGCCCTTTCTTCACTGGCCTCCCATTCCCATGCAAACCGAAACAGCCCTAATCAGATGCCAGGGGAGTTCCAGTCCCTCCAGGAACAGCTTTGATGCAGAGTGCATTTTAACTTGGCTGCAGATGTCAGTTCTTGGGAACCCAGAGATAAAAATCAGACAAACTAAAACATAACTAGGGCTGCTGACCTACAAAACAAGCATCAGAAGTGAGAAGAGCTTCAATGGAAACAGAAACCTTATGACAAGTAAAACACTGCCAGATTTCTAACATTATAAAGCAGATAATTTCCAAAAAGCTCATTAATTCACTGAATAGCAAGCTGACTTGAACATTGTTGTATCGTCGGGAGATTAATTAGGAACATGGGACTTAGGGGTAGGAGTAGGCCATTCAGCCCTTCGAGCCTACTCTGCCATTCAATAAGATCATGGCTGATCTGATTGTGGCCTTAACTCCACTTTCCTGTCTGCTCCCCATAACCCTAGACTCCCCTGTACATCAAAAATCTGTCCAACTCAGCCTGAAAATATTTAATGACCCAGCCTCCACTGCTCTCTGTGGAAGAGAATTCCAAAGGCTAAAGACCTTCTGAGAGAAGAAACTTCTCCTCATCTCCATCTTAAAAGGGAGGCCCTTATTTTTAAACTGTATCTCCTTGTTCCAGTCTCCTCTACAAGAGGAAACATCCTCCTGGTATCCACCCTATCAAGTCCTCTCAGGAACTTATATGTTTCAATAAGATCACCCCTCAGTCCAATGGGTATAAGTCCGACCTACTTAACCTTTCATTCAATGACATTCAACATCAGGTTATCACCTCAAAACTCTGACTTGCAATGCCTTTTACAAGACTGAATTTTATATTGAGAAACATAAATCCAGCAGCAGTAGACAAACTGAGCCAAGTACCAGATCCAAAGTGATCCAACACTGTGGAGTGGTGCCCAGACTAGTTATGGGACATTTATTCAGTTTGGGTAGACAGGCAAGCTGTCACGATTACTAAGTGGTACCCTTAATGCCGAACAGGTGCCCAGTAAAGTTTATCCGTCTAACCAGAACTCAGTTCAGCTCAGCCAAAGCAGAAATGCTCTAAAGTAAATTGTTTTGTCTTTGGTTAAATTAGTTGCTTAAACCTAAAGGTTGCAAGTTACCAATAACAGATATGATTTATATTTTCCTCAAGAGAGGGGAGTAGTATTCAGCAGCCTGTCAACTCCAGTTTTGGAATAATGAAGCCTCGAGTCCAATGCGTGGACTGCTCCTGAACTTGGCATTACCTTCCACACTGAGAATAAAGTACACACTCACCAACCGACAAGATGGGGGATTGCAACATGTGCCCACCATGAGGCAGCAATCAACCATACTTAGCACAGCCTGGAACTTTTTGGGATCAGAGAAACATCCACATGCCAATCGGCCCATGATGGAACCCATCCCTTCCACCAAACCACTAAGGACCTAAAGGGAACAGTGTTGACTGCCAGAGGGTTGTCTATCTGTCAGGGTTCAGGTCCAATATGCATCTCAACAAGCAGATATTCCCATTTTTTTTCCTCCTTAAATTATCTTTGGCAATATGGTTCCTGCCACAGACTCCAGTGGGCAGGAAACAAGTGGTGGGCGCATTGAGGAAAATAACATTTTATTGTAACCGCATGCATCTCATTACATTACTCTGCAGCTTGGTATGTTCATAAATTTCATAATACAAAGAGCAGGGCATTCCAAAGTATTTTTACAGGCAACCCCAATGAAGTACTTTTTGAAGTGTAGTCACTATTGTAAGGTAGGAAATACGGCAACCAATTTACACAAAGCAAGCTCCTACAAACAGCAGGCTGCTAATTATCAGATCTGCTTTTAGTGATGGTGGTTTGAAGGATTAATATTGGCCTAGAACACCTCTGGAAGAACTCTCCTGCTCTTCTTGAATAATGGCATGGAGTAATGAGTAATGGCAGAGTAGACAAAACTTCAGGTTTAATGTCTCATCCAAAAAAATATAGTAGCAATTAAGGTTATTTTCTTGTTGATAAAAGCACAATTGACATTTCTGAGTTCCAGCTAATATTATGTCATTTTACTCCCTTTCTTGGTGAATGAAGCATACTTGCAGGCTGACCTTGCTGAACTGGGGGCAATTCTATCAGAAAATACAAGCTGACTTTCTGACTATGTAGTTCTATGCATTCAAGTAGAACACAAATTTCACACTGTAGTTTAAGATCCATCCCACTGAGCTGCATATTAACAATGAGGCGATGGGCAAACCATAAGCTCTCGTTTTATTAATACCAGGTAAAAGTAAGAAACCTAAGGTTGAAAATATGCATGCAGATTAAATATTGTGCACATGCCATTTGTAATTTTTTTAAAAAACGGAATTGGTTGCATACAGTTCCCTTAAGTGCAGAATAAACTGGGTTTAACAATGTTGCTTCCAAGTTATCAATCCAGTTTTCACTAGTGATAGATAATATTTTGACCTTAGCTCGCTGCAGGTTAAAACTACGTTTACGAGAATGTATTTGGGGGAAAAGAAATGCAGAAATAAATAATAAGTAACAGCATTCTCACTGGTATATCCAAGATGATGCAATGGCTCAAAGCAAATTTAACTATGGTGTCTTACGCTGCAAATTATTCATAATGCTCTCCATCTGAAGACATGCAAGTGTGACAGACAAATCATAACAACTAGTTACTAAATCACACAAAAACAGATGACAACCTTTGCTGGTTGCAGCTTTAGTTAAACAGCAGCATTACGTGGAGTGATCCTGCTTCCTCTATTTAGATATTTCGTAATAATTGTGGGGAAGGTATTAAAAAGTAGAACTCCTAACTGTGTGGAGGATTCCCCAAGTATGTGGGAAAGCAGAACTTCCCAAAATGGTCAAAGGAACAGGCAGACCTGTTGCAACTAGACATGGCCCTGAGCTCTGGAATTTCCTCGCGAAACCTCTCTGCCTGCCGGTCTCTCTCTCTCCTATTTTAAGGCACACCTTAATGCCAACCCCTTTGTCCTAGCTTTGGGTCATCTGTTCTAATACCTCATGTGGCTTGGTGGCAAATTTTGTCTGATAATGCTCCTGTGAAGCACCTTGGGATAGTTTACCACGTTAAAGGCGCTATGTAAACGCAAGTTGTTGCTGCTGGAAACTTTCAATAAATGACTAAGGCCATCATTCCATTCACAGAAACTTGTGAAGATTTCTGTTTTCACTTTGGCAGCCCCGTGAATTCAGAACCAATATCTGAATTGAGCTACATGCTTTTTTCCCCCCAGGCATTTTAATATAATTTATATGCTTGGCTAATTATTCATCTTAGAATCATGTCTCTCATAATCATGACTTGATGACTCGAGCACAAATAATTAAAACTAGAACCAAGGATCATTTAGCTGAAAAATGGCAGTCGGTGTGGCTGACATTAATAAGAAAAAATGCATTCTTCAAAACTGACTCCCCAAAATGTATGAAGCAAATGTTAAGCTGGACTGGGGAACTGTGAGGAATGGGGAAACCTTCACCAGAAGTGTACACTGAGTGTATAAGACATACTGCACGCTCACTGAAGAGTGGAGTATCTTGAATGCAGATTACCCAGAGCGTGCAAACTGCTCATTTGAATGGTTATTACAACCGTTACAAATAAAACCCATTTTTCTTTTTAATCTGTAGAAAATACAAGGCCAAGGTATAATTTTATTATTGAAATACCATTTTTTTTTGTTAAAATAAACACACAGCCAAGGTTTTAACTCATCAACTAATGGCATAGTTTCTCCAATAGGATTGAAAGACTTAAAATCACAGTATTTTGCAAGCAAGCTACAAATAGAATTTAATTGTGCTGATGTGACTTTTCTAATGATCAGATTTTGTTTGATGATGCTCCTGTGAAGCATCTTTTGATGTTTTACTGTGTTAAAGGCACTGTTCACATGCAAACTTTTGTTGTTTTATTATAAGATTTACTTGGCCTGTTAAAACTTTATCCCCTTGTGGCGTACACCATTCTTCAGCTGAATGGGTGCCCGAGTGACCTGTGCATGCACTCTGCTGACAGTGGTCTTGACGTGGCCGTGTCAGAAAGACTGAATTATCAACATCCTATAACACCTCTATCTCTGGCAGGGAGGTGACTTGCCCTGCACTTGCTCTTTCACTTGAGGTCAGGGGTTTGCAATTGAGTATCCACCCAAACCAACGTCCCACAGTTCTACAGCCCAGCTTATCAAAGTGTGAATCTTTCTGCAGGGTTTCATTCTAACACAACTCAAGAGTGGATTAGGAGTTTGATAACTGTCTAGACAACGGCTGAAAGAAGATCTATAATTCTGAGATTACTTGAATTCCAAACATCCATTCAGACTGTGGCTCGTCATGAAACCCCAATAAAATCCACTTAACTGTCAGCATTCAATCTGTTCAACATACGTGAAATCCTAGATACACAGCAGGTTAGTTCTCTCTAAAAGAGAGAAAGGCTAAGGGATTTGACAACTTGAAATGCTCTCTTTCTGATCTTGAACTAAACCCATCTGCATTCGGTTTCCATTTTCCATTTCCAGCATTTACATTTAAGCTCAATTTTAATTGGTTATTTTTAATGTACACTCACAGCTCAGCTATATGTCATTATTATTTGAAATATACTGCTGTTCACGATCTGGAAAACACCTAGAAGTTTTTCCATAACTATTAACATTCAAAGAGGCATTGGATAAATACTGGAAAAGGGAAAATTACAGGGCTATGGGGAAAGAGCAGCAGGGAGTGAGACTAATTGGACAGCTCTTCCAAAGAGACAACACAGGCATGAATGGCCTTCCACCTTTCCTGTGTGCTTCGATGATTTCAGTAGAACAGAAAGACAAGTGGATTCACTTAAAGCACATTCACTCCATATGATTGGTGAATATTTGAGGATATACAGACTGTACACAGTCCATTCACTGTTCAAAGGCCTTCCCTCAACTACCCTCAAGACCTTGCTGAATATTTGCTGTTTTAGCAAATACTTGGCAGTTTGCTGCCATTTTGAATGCAGTCTTCAATTGAAGTGAAATTTGAAGGAACAAATCCCGTCATCTTTTCCTCGAAAGGGAACTACAGGCTCTCAGGTGGTTCTCGCTAAATTATATTCCCTCAAGTAACCATGCCCAAAGTTCAATCCTGGTCTGAGGTCAAGTCCGTTGATCCCAGCCAAGCTAGTGATGGAGACTCGATAACTAGCATCAATATGCCAGGACTGTGGAGGTCAAACCATAGGGGCAGATGCTAACAGCTTCCTAGCAAACCTGTGCTGCAACTCCACATGCAAGCACATCAGAAAAGGTTAGAACCAGAAAGAAAAATGCGGCATTCTGAAATTTTTAAAAATCCTGCAAAATGCCATAAACATTCAGCAGCTCAGGCAACATCTGTGGAGAGAAGGGAGGCCTGATGAACATTTCAGGTCGATGACCCTTTGCCAGAAACAAATGGTTATCAGCCTCAAATGTGACCCTTACCTTCAGATCTCCAGGACAGGTGAGGGTCAGGCATGGCTACGTAACTTCCATGGTCAAATGGTTCACCAGGTCTCATGGCTCATATTAGGAGATGCCACATGGGCAAAGTACTGGAGTGACATATCTTAACAAGGACAGAAGTCTCAAGGAGGGGAAGAAAGTAGTACTCACAACATGGAAACTGGCCCATTCAGTCCAATGGGTCTGTGCCAGTGTTTATGCCTCCTCCTACCCCTCTACATCTCACCTTGTCAACACAACCTTTTATTCCTTTCACCCCCATGTGTTCATCTAGCTTTCCCTTAAATGCATCTATACTACTCACATCAACAGCTCCATATAGTCATGAATTCCATATTCTCAACAATCTCTGGGTAAAGAAGTTTCTCCTGAATTCCCAATTGGATTTATTTGTCACTATGTTACACAGATGGCCCCTAGTTTTTGTCTCACACTATAAGTGGAATCATAGAATCATGGAAAGTTCACGGCACAGGAAGAGGCCACTCGGCCCATCGTGTCAGTGCCAGCTGAAAAAACGAGCCAACCAGCCTAAATCCCACTTTCCAGCATTTGGTCTGTAGCCCCTCAGATGACAGCACTTGAGGTGCATATCCAGATATCTTGTAAATGAGTTGACAGTCTCTGCCTCTACCACTCTTTCAGGCACTGAGTTCCAGACCCCCACAACCCTCTGGTTGAAAAGATTTTTCCTCATCTCCTGGCTAATCTTTCTATCAATCACTTGAAATCTATGCCCCGCAGTCACTGACCTCTCTACTAAAGTAAATAGGCCCTTCCCCAACCACTCTACCCAAGTCCCTCACAATTTTGCACATCTCAATTACATCTGCCCTCAGCCTCCTCTGTTCCAAGGAGAAAAGCCCCAGCCTATCCAATCTTTCCTCATAGCTGCAATTTTCCAGTCCTGCCAACATCCTCATAAATCTCCTCTGTACCCTCTCTAATGCAATTACATCCTTTCTGTAAAGAGGTGACCAAAACTGCACACGGTACTCAAGTTGTGGTTTAACATCTTCTGTGCATCTACCTTATCAAATCCTTTCATAATTTAAAGGACTCTATCAGCTCACCCCAAGGCTTCTGATTTCCAGAGAAAGAAGTTCTAGCCTGTTAAGCTCTTCCCGATAATTCACTCAAAGAAGTTGGGTAAAACTATTTCAAGGCAGAACACTATTGCAAAAGCCATCAAATGTTATAGATGCAAGTACTACACATTTCCCCTGCTAAATTCAGCCATCGTGTAGAAGATTTATACTGTAGCATGTCACCACAATGCTAATTCAGAGTGATGAAGGCTCTTGAATATAATGGTTGTTTAATTATCAACCTATCATCTGTGCTCTTGGGAGTGGGGGATGTACAACAAGCTGCCCACGAACCACTGAGCTTTTGTTTTAGGACGCTACCCTAACACCCAACTCTCGAGTTTCCTGGGCATGACAGTTTCCCATGAGTTGGGCGGTTACGTGCTGTCAGTTAACAAGATATCGTAAAAATGTAGTTAAATTCCCACCCACTGAGCCATGACATTTTGTTGAAACTTGTTTCATTCAGCTGAGCTAGGTTTTCAAACCCTTTTAGATAATTCCACAGTCTCTCACATAATTGAAGACACTCTGACAAACAGTGCAGGAAGTTAATTTTCCATTAGAATTCTTGCCAACATATTGAAGTACTGCCTTCGTAGCAAAACATTGGCAAAAATTTGAAAATAGGGGGAGGAAAAGCATAAATTTACCAGTAAAATCATAAAAACTGCGTGTTTCAAAAGCATCCCTAGACAGTGATCTATTCTTGGCCTCCTCCTATTTCTCATAATGTGGGCCCCTCAGCTGCCCCATCTAGAAACATGATGTCAGGATCCAATCTCATCACCTGTCTCAACTCCTTCACTGGCTCTGTGTTGTCATATAACCTGTCCGAGATTGAATCCAGGATGAGTTGCAATTTCCTCCAGTTAAATATTGGGAGGGTGAAGCCCTCGTCTTCGGCTCTTGGCACTAATGCTGTTCCCTTGCCACCGATTCCAAGCCACACCTCCCCCACCGGCCACCATCCGTGGCAGAACCGGACTGCTCTCAACTTCAGTGTCCGACTTAATCCTGAGGTGAGGTTCCAACCCTACTTCCTCTCCATCACCAAGATCGCCTACTTCCAATTCTCTTGTATCAGCCGCCCAGTCCAAGCTCTACCCTCAGCTCATCTACTGCTGAAAGCATGAGGAGGTGGAAGAGGAAGTGGTGATGGTGGTGGTGGTGGTTTGGGGTGGGGGGAGGTGGAGCGCTGGGGGAGAGGTTGGAGAGGGGCAGGGTTGATATCTCACAGGGAAGAAGGGAGGGGGGACTCTGAAACCCCAGGAATGGGGTGGGAGGGAGAACGGGGACTGTTCTTCACTCACCCACTATGGAAAAACTGAACAATTCAGAAGAAAATCTTCAAATTTTCCCGTCTTTGCCTTCCAATCACACCAGCAGCTTACTGTCCTTTCCATGTTCCTAGTAGCTGTGCCACTCACCAGTACAAAGTCTACAATTATAAAAATTATATAGAAATATATAAAGATGTACATCTAAACCAATCTGCTCCTAGTTTTCAGCACTAGAAACAAAGATCAACCTGAGCTCTGGAAATGCTGCTTAATAACCAGGACACACTTTTCTAGGAGCTAAACAGACAGACAATCCATGGGCAAAGTCATGGAAGGTCTGACCGTAATGCATGCATTCAATCTTAAATCTCCTTAAAATATTATGACAAAGATGAAGAATTCTTGGTCTAGACTGAAAACTCAGGTGATTAAAAGTCGAAGCTTTTACCAATGCTCCCGCTGAGCTGCGGGATGCGTGACTGTGTAACAGCCTCGAAGGCACCACGTAGACCTTGTTCTGTGTTGAACACCAACATCTTGGCTGTGCAATAGCTTACAAGCTACCACACATTTTAAAAACTGTCCATGCACAAAAACAACATTTTAGAGGGAATATTGGCTTTCAGTACTGTATATTCCCTAATATACGTGAAAAAACAATGGATAAATGTATGACATTTTGAGCTAAATAGCTGCCCACTGGGTCATCCAGATGACAGTAGCAGCAATAAAGCAAGATCTCACCCATCCATATATAAGCCCCTTTTGAAAACTATTACAATCCTGTGAGCTACTGCCACTCGTATATTCTCATTCTTCACGGAACACCACTAATCCCCTGATTTACAGTCATGAGCATGGATTTAATTTAATATAATATCAGTAATAATGAAGTCCTTATGTTGATAGAACAGATTGGTTTATGATGAGCTTAATCATTACGATTATACAACAGCTGACAAAGGCTCTGCAGTGCTGTAGTTTAAATGATCTATTGTGATTGCAGCAGCTACCTGACAAATACTAAATCTTTTCTACTCTTCAAACTGGAATGTAGAGGAAACAAATCGCCAATTTGGTCAAACAGCTGCCTTGCGGTTAAAGCACTGTTGCATCCTCACAAATCACTGTTGTCATATTGTAATTTATTCAGGTGACGTTACATTATACTATATGATACCATTTCACTATCTCTTTAGATCCCCGAAATGAGTGAAAAGGGATCAAATGTTAATGTGACCTCTTTCAAGTAGCATGGAGAACTTTGGCATCATATTCTGAAACAGAGTGGTGGAATGAAAACTTGCATCGAGAAACAATATCCTAAACATCACAATCCTAAAATTACCAGGTTAAGTACAGATGCAATGGTTAACTATATGACTATTTTGCATGATATCTTCAAATTAATCTGCAGCACTCAGTGCAAGTGTCCACTTCAGTAAACATTTCAATGCAACTGGGAAAGGGTAAATATTTGGAGCCAATTAAATTTTGAGCTCCCTTGTGGACTCTGGCATGAATCAGTGAAAAGACAAAAGTTCTCTTATTTTCATGATAGATTTCAGTTTCCTTGGAGCAGCCGAATTGGAGCAATGAACATCTGTCACAGCAATTAGCCTGTATTGCTGCCAAAGTGAGTTCAACTTCAAAACTAAACAAACCAACAACCACTGTAGATAAATGCAACTTATCTTCACATGTGTGTGTGCCGTTATGTTGGTTAAACAGATTGACTACACACGGCTGCTGAGGTGCCACCAAAAAATACTGTTCAGAGTGCAAAGGCAATATGCTTTCAACAGGTTTCAGTAATTCTGGCCTCTGGTGCATCCACAATTTTTATCGCTCCACCATTGGTGGCCTTGCCTTCAGCTGCCTACCCCTCAAGCTGTGGATTCCCACCCTAAACCTCTCTCTCCTCCTATAAGTTGTTCCCTAAAATCATATCCCCTTCACCAAGGGGAGAATTATCCCCCACCTGCTAAGGTGTGGGGGGGGGGGGCACGATCCCGATCAGCGCCCCCGATCAGGTCCACGCTGCCATTTTATGTGGGCGGGCCAATCAAGTCCCACCCAACGTGACGCGCGCCTGGAAGTGCCGAGCGCCCCCTGTGCATGCATGTAGAGGCGCCTCAGGGAGATTAGTCTTAAGTTTAAACAGTGTAATAAAGTGTTGCAAAAATTTTCATGACCTGTCCCCTCATGTGAAACTGTCACATGAGCTGGGACATTAATTTTAATAAAAAATTTTTCTGTAAGTTTAAAAACCCTTCATGAAACCTGATCCCACCCGTGGATGAGGTTCCATGAAAAACGCGAAGGCCGCCTGGGCTCTTCACCTGCCCCCTCGCCAGCCTTTAGATTGGAAAGGCAGCTTTCTCCATAGGCTTAATTAGTTCATTAATGGCCTTAGCCGCCCGCCGAACTGAAAATCTAAATAAAAACAAAAAAACTGCGGATGCTGGAAATCCAAAACAAAAACAGAATTACCTGGAAAAACTCAGCAGGTCTGGCAGCATCGGTGGAGAAGAGTTGACGTTTCGAGTCCTTATGACCCTTCGACAGAACTTGAGTTCGAGTCCAAGAAAGAGTTGTAATATAAGCTGGTTTAAGGTGTGTGTGGGGGGGGGGGCGCGGAGAGAGAGAGAGAGAGAGAGAGAAGTGGAGGGGGTTGGTGTGGTTGTAGGGACAAATACATTGGAGAGACCAAACGTAAACTGGGCGACCACTTTGCAGAACACCTGCGGTCTGTCCGCAAGAATGACCCAAACCTCCCTGTCGCTTGCCATTTTAACACTCCGCCCTGCTCTCTTGCCCACATGTCTGTCCTTGGCTTGCTGCATTGTTCCAGTGAAGCCCAACACAAACTGGAGGAACAACACCTCATCTTCCGACTAGGCACTTTACAGCCTTCCGGACTGAATATTGAATTCAACAACTCTAGGTCTTGACCTCCCTCCCCCATCCCCACCCCCTTTCTGTTTCCCCCTTCCTTTTATTTTTTTCCAATAAATTATATAGATGTTTCTTTTCCCACCTATTTCCATTATTTTTAAATATTTTTAAATCTTTTATGCTCTCCCCACCCCCACTAGAGCTATACCTTGAGTGCCCTACCATCCATTCTTAATTAGCACATTTGTTTAGATAATATCACCAACTTTAACACCTATGTGTTCTTTTGTTCTATTGTTGGTGACATCTTTTGATGATCTGCTTCTATCACTGCTTGTTTGTCCCTACAACCACACCAACCCCCTCCACTTCTCTCTCTCTCCGCCGCGCCGCCCCCCCCCCCACACACACACACACACACACACACACACACACACACACACACACACACACACCTTAAACCAGCTTATATTTCAACTCTTTCTTGGACTCGAACTCAAGTTCTGTTGAAGGGTCATGAGGACTCGAAACGTCAACTCTTTTCTTCTCCGCCGATGCTGCCAGACCTGCTGAGTTTTTCCAGGTAATTCTGTTTTTGTTTTGAAAATCTAAATGACGCGGGGTGATGTTGGGACGCATGTCCAATGTTACCCCGCATCATTTTACACCTCGGCCAGCGAGCCCCGCCCCCACTCGCCAAGCTGAAGATTCAGCTCCAAGTTTTTGGTCACCTCTCTTAATATCTCTATGGGTCATGGTATCAAATTTTGGTTTGGTAACGTTCCTACAAAGCACATTTGGATCTTTTTAACTACGTTAATCCTGCTTTATAAACAGAGGTTGCCGTTGTATGTTGAATCGGAGAACATTATGGCGCAAAGGGAAATTATTCGATTCGTCACACATGTATTTCCCTCTTTGAGAGAGCTATCCTGTTGGTCCCACTCTCCTGTGTTCTCCCCAGACCTCTGCGAATTTTTCGTTTTCAGGTGTTTATCCGGTTCCCTTTTGAAAGTAACTATTGAATCGGCTTCTACTGCCCTTACGGGCAATGCATTCCACATCACAACAACTCACTCCATTAAAAACAATTCTCCTAGTCTCACTTCCGATTCTCTCATTAATGCTCTTAAATCTGTATCATCAAGTTACTGACTAGAAACAATTGTTTTTCTTATTTATTCTATCAAAACCCTTCATAATTTTGCACACCCCCATTAAATCTCCCCTTAAACTCTGCTCTAAGGAGGATAATCCCAACTTCCTTAATATCTTGATGTAATTGAGCTCCCTTATCCCATTCTAGTAAATCACCTTGCACCCTTTCTAAGGTCTTGTTCTTCCACAATATCCCAGCTGATGACTAACCACTGATTTATAAACGTTTAGCATTCCTGCTTTCAGACTCTATGTCTCAATTAATAAAGTCCACGATCCCATATACTTTTTTAAACAGTCTTATCAACTTGTCCTTCCCCTTCAGAGATGTAAGTGCACCATCTTTAACATTGTACCATTGATACTAATATTGCCTCTCCTCATTCTTCCTTCCAAAATGCAGTACTTCAGGTTTATTTGATTATTTTAATCTGCCATGTGTTTACCTCTTTCATCAATTTTTATCCTCCTGAAGTCTGCTCTGCCATTATTTAGTACATTTTTCAAACTTGGAAATTATGCTCTTAAACCCAAGTTCATGTTAACAGTAGGTTAATTATAGTGTTAAAGATACACAGATGAAGGACATTATTTAATTAAGGACTTAAGCACATATAAAGAGTGCCTTACATCAGCACCCGGGTGTCCTTGGATAGGGAGCACGCGGTGTCCACTGGTGACTGGGAGGCTGGGATGCATCTTCACCCCACAAAGTGACATCTTAATTTAAAATTTTGTAAGTTTCCTTTGGTAATTTGATCCGTGTTTCAGTGTCCCATTAGGGAGCTGTCACCACCCCACCCTCCGCCAAATTTGGTTAATGTTATTTGATTAATATTGTTTCACTGTTATTTTAAAGAGTATAAAGGGACCCTGCCTAGAATCATGCTAGTCTGAAAACACCTGATCCTGTCTGATCACAGAAGTTAAGCAGACTCTTACCTGGGTTAGTACTTGAATGGGAGACTGCCTGGGAATACCTGGTGCAGTTGGCTTTTGCTGCCAGCAGATGCTGCTCATAGCAGCATTCACATTCACTCTGCCACAACTGATGAGCAATCGTCTTCAACCCCACACTCCTGATCTTTGGTCACTCCGTGTGGAGGTGGGTGAGGAGGGAGAAGGACCTCGTAGCTCTGAAGAAGGGTCATACGGACTTGAAACGTCGACTCTGTTTCTCTCTCCACACAGATGCTGTTCAGAGTAAGCCTACTCCTGGGCCTGGCCAAGGTGGCCATTAACAGGTTCAGGCAGTGGGCGGTCGAGGGGGTCATTCGGCCTGACTGTCAGCCCCTTTTTCACGGCTATGTTTGTGGCTGGATGTCCCTGAAGAGGGAGGACACTGTGTCCACCAGTACACTAGAGGCCTTCTGCTACCAGTGGGCACCTTGGGGGCTGGGCTGCATCGTCAGCCCCAGGAATGACATTTTAATTTAATTATGTAAGTTTCTTTTAAAGTTTTGTTTTTGTTACGGTGCCCCATTGGCGGCTAACACATCTTTTATTAGTTTATTTTTATTGATTTATTGGTTTTCGTAAAGAGCATATAAAGCGAGCCTGGATACCTTCCACCACCGGGGGAGGCCACAAGGGTTGGAGCCCCCAAAGGGGTATTTTAATTTAATTTTGATAAGTTTCTGTTAAAAGTGTTTGTTTTTAGTTACAGTGCTCCTTTAAGGGGTTAATTGTTAATTAGCTTATTTGTTTTATTGGTTTGCTTATAGGGAGAGCCTGGCCCTTTAAGGAGCTGTCACTTTGTTAATTTATTTATTAGTTAATTTATTTGAATTTTACTCAAGAGGGAATAGAGGGAGCCTGGACATAGAGAGGGCTCTCTGTGTGGGAGTCCTCCCCTTTACATCAGGGATTTGGTATGCAGGGTGTTGTACACAGCAGTCCTGTGATTAAGGTGGTTCACGGACTCCCAGGCTGCCTGTCTTTTCTGCGGCCTCCAGCAGCCCATGTTCCACCTTCCTGTAAAATGTATGAGGTTGCAGCCCATTTTAACTGTTTGAAGGGGCTGCTCCTCAAATCTTGGCTGCACTTCAGCTCCGTGCTGGCAACGCACAGTTGAGGGGGAGGGGGGGGGGGTCGTCTGTCCTGACTGTCTGCCCCTCTTCCGCGGTGACGTCTGCACCCAGATGCCCTCAGAGCAGGAGCACGCGGTGTCCACCGGTACGCTTGAGGCCTTCCCTGACCGGTGGGCACTGCAGGAGCTGGAGTGCATCATCTCCCCCCAGAATATTATTTTAATTTATATTAGATAAGTTTACTTTGAAGATTTGGTTTGTGTTACAATGCCCATTAATAAGTTTATTAGTTCCTTTGCTTATTTGATTTTTAATCAAAAGTTTATAAAGAGAGCTTGCTGGGACACTGGGGTAGTGAGTAGGAGGCAGACATTTGTAATTCTGCATTCTGTAAAGAAAGCAACTATCATGATAAGGATTTGTGTCTGGTTTCATTCTTCACCATCTGGCTTGGGATTCATTTGTCAGTTCAAGTCATTATTATACGTAAAAAAAAGAGTAATGGTTCTAATACCTACCCCTGGAGAGACAGCACTGTATACCTCTCTTGCGAATTTCTGGATTTGGACATGACAAAGGCCAGTAGACCCTGAGACATCCTCTTTGATAACATCCGGGGAACCTATGCCAAAATTGGGAGAGGTGCTACACTCAAGAGAGGTCAGCAACAGTCTGACACAGTCATATTCTCAGCATCATACTTTACAGACACCACCATCACTGGGTATGTTCTATTCAACCAGCAGGACAGATCTACCAGAGGTTGCAGTGGCACAGTTGCATACAATCAGGAGAGAGTGGCCCTGGGAGTCCTCAATTTGACTCCAGACCCCATGAGGTCTCATGGCATCAGGTCAAACATGGGCAAGGAAGCTTCCTGTTGATTATCACCTTCCTTTCCCCCAACCACACCCCGAGCCCCCACCCTCAGCTGATGAATCAGTACTCCTCCATGTTGAACATCACTAGGAGGAAGTAACGAAGGTGGCAAGGACACAGAATATACTCTGGGTGGGGGACTTCAAAGTCATTCACCAAGAGTGGCTCAGTAGCACCACTACTGATCAAGCTGGTCCAGAAGGATACAGCTGCTAGACCGGGCCAGCAGCTATGATGACAGGCCAACAAGAGGGAAAAATCTACTTGATCTCATGCTCATCAACCTACCTGTTGCTGATGCATCTGTCCATGACAGTACAAGTAAGAATGATCACCACACAGCCCTTGTGGAGATGAAGTCCCATCTTCATACAGAGGACACCCTCCATTGTGTTGTGTAGCACTACCACCCAGCTAAATGGGATAGGCTCAGAATGGATCCAGCAGCTCTAAACCGGGCATCCATGAAGTGCTGTGGGCCATCAGCAGCAGCAGAAGTACATTCAACTACAATCTGTGACCTCATGGCCTGGCATATCCCTCACTCCACTATTACCATCAAGTAGAGCTCATCAACCCTGGTTCAATGAGAACCAGGGTTGTCTGAAACCTGGTGAAGCTACAATACAGGACTACATACATGCTGAACTGCAGAAGCTAGAGAAAGAGCTAAAACGACCCCACAACAAATCCAAGCTCTGCAGTCCTGTCACATACAGTTGTGAATGGCGGTGGACAATTAAACAACTAACCAGAGGGAGGAGGCTCAACAAAAATCCCCATCCTCAATTGTGGGGGAGCCCAGCACATAAATGCAAAAGGTAAGGCTGAAGCATTTGCGACCATCTTCAGTCAGAAGTGCCGAGTGGATGATCCACCTCGGCCTCCTCTGGAGGTCCCCTGCATCACAGATGCCAGTCTTCAGCCAATTCGATTCATTCCATGTGATATCAGGAAACGGCTGAAGGCACTGGACACTGCAAAGGCTATGGACCCTGTTAACATCCTGGCAATAGTACTGAAGACTTGTATTCCAGAACTTGCTGTGCCCCTAGTCAAGCTGTTCCACTACAGCTAAAACACTGGCATCTACCCGGCTAGGTAGAAAATTGCCCAGTTATGTCCTGTCCACAAAAAGCAGGAGAAATCCAACCCGACCAATTACCACCCCTTCGGTCTATTCTCGATCATTGGCAAAGTGATGGAAGGTGTCGTTGAAAGTGCTATCAACCAAGACTTACTCACCAATAATCTATTCAGCTTGGGTTCTGCCGGCTCCTAATCTTGTTATGGCCTTGGTTCAAACGTGGATAAAAGAGCTGAATTCCCGAGGTGAGGTGAGAGTGACTGCCCTTGACATCAAGGCAGCATTTGACCAAGTGTGGTATCAAGGAGCCCTAGCAAAACTGAAGAAAATTCTCCACTGGTTGGAGTCATACCAAGCACAAAGTAAGATGGTTGTGGTTGTTGGAGGTCAATCATCTGAGTCCCAGGACATCACTGCAGGAGTTCCTCAGGGTAGTGTCCTCGGCCCAACCATCTTCAGCTGCTTCATCAACGACCTTTCCCCCATCTTAAGGTCAGAAATGGGGATGCTCGCTGACGATTTACAGTGTTAAGTTTCACTTGCAGCTCCTCAGATAATGAAGTAGTCCGTGTCTACATGCAGCAAGACCTGGGGGAGAATTTTCTCCTTGTCGAGGGGGTTGGGCAGGAGTGGGTGCGCACGCAGCCGATTGCCGCCCGCGATTGGCTGGTCGCCGCCACTTTACATGGGCGGGCCAATTAAAGCCCACCCAGCGTGACGCGCCCCTGGAAGCACTGACCGCTCCCTGTGCGGGTGGGTGGGTGGTTTCCTGAGTCAGGGCCTCCACTGCGTATGTGCGCAAAGGAGTGCAGAAATCTCCCTGAGGCACAGATCTGCCTCAGGGAGATCAGTTTAAGTTTAAAAAAATTTTAACAAAGGAAAAAAAAAATTTTTAGGACATGTCCCGTCAAGTGAAACAAATTTTTTCAGACCTCTAAAAACCTTCATGGAACCTCATCCCGCCCGTGGATGAGGTTCCATGAAAAAATGAGAAGGCCGCCTTCTTCGCCTGCCCACCGCCAACCTTAAGGTTGGACGGGCAGCTCAGTTTATTGTTTTAATTGATAAGTTAACTGGCCTTCATCGGCCTTTGACAGTTCAGGGGGTGCACAGCCGACTCGGACACACGCCAGCCGAACTGAAGATCTCAATGACGCGCAGTGATGTCAGGGCACACACCCGCCCCCCCGCTCACTGAGCCGAAGATTCTGCCCCTGGGCTGAAAAGTGGCAAATAACATTCGTGCTGCACAAGTGCCAGGTAATGACCATCTCCAACAAGAGAGGGTGTAACTACCTCCCCATGATATTCAACGCATTTACCATCATTGAATCCTTCACCACCATCAATATCCTGGGTGGGTGGGTGGGGGGGTCACCATTATCCAGGCACTTAACTGGATCAGCGACATACTTACTGTGGCTAGAAGAACAGGTCAGAAGGTAGATATTCTGTGGCAAGTAACTCACCTCCTGAATCCCAAAAATCTTTCCACGATCTACAAATCAGGAGTATGATGGGATATTCCCCACTTGTCTGGATAAGTGCAGCTCCAACAACACCAAAGCTACACAGCGTCATCCAGGGCAAAGCAACCTGCTTGACTGGCAACCCATCTACCACTTTAAGCATTCACTCCTGCCATTAACGGTGTAGTATTTACAGTGTGTATTATCAAGATGCAGTGCCACAAAAGTTCCTTTGACAGCAACTCCCAAACTTCCGACTGCTACCACCTAGAAGAGCAAGGGCAGCAGGTGTATGGATACATCATCACCTCCAAGTCACACATTATCCTGACTTGGAAATAAGTCACGAACTCCCTTTCTAACAGCACTGTGGGAATACCTTCACCACACAATTGCAGTAGTTCAAGATGATGGCTCACCACCACCTTTTGAAGAGCAATTAAGGATTGATTCAAAAAAATGTCAGCAACACCCAATCCCGTAAATTAATTAAACAGTGGCTGGAATTTTATGACGCTGTGCCAGCAGGAATAGGGCCATAAAATGCGGCAAGCCATTCTAAACTGACTTCACTGTCTTCAGTGGGAACGTAAGATCCCACCCAGTGTGAAAAACAACCACTACACTAAGGACATTTTTAATACAAAGTATATAGTGTTCAGATAAACTCAAATGTGATCAAGGGGGACTGGAGCTGAACGTCTGTTCAAAGATATATTAGACATGTCAGCTCTCTCCTACTTAATGTCAGGTGCCACATGTACACCGAGACGACAGAAATGGAAAGCTGCTACTGGCCAGAACAGTCTAAAGCCAACACACCAACATTTTGCGCATTAGGAATTTCAGGAGACAATACACTTTTCTTTTCATCAGACCTTCTAAAAGTCAAAAACAATTCTGGTTGCCAAATGTACAATTATTTGGAAGAGAGCAACTCTCAGTAATCATAATATATCATGTAAAAATATACCTTCTCCCAACACACATATGCACACGAAACAGTACTTTACATGAATCTTGTGTGTGTGATTCCCACATGTTTGTTCTCAGGAAACAATATTAGTTTGTGTTGCTATATTTAAGGATCTGGACATAGCACAGGCTAAACTCATAAGAATCTAACACAAAAGCAAAATACTGCAGACACTGAAAATCTGAAACAAAAGCAGAAAATGCAGGCAAAACTCAGCAGATCCGGTGGCTTCTACGGAGGTGAAAGATCATTGACATGAGACATTAATGCTGTTTCTCACCACAGATGCTGCCTGACCTGCTGAGTATTTCCAGCATTTTCTGTTTATATTTCATTAGAATCCTGCAGGCTGTTTTTTTTTGGTAACCTCACTAGCCGTAATAATCCTAACAGACCAAAGGCAAAATGATAGAGACCACATCTGATTAACTCTACAAGTCAAGAATCCATGCATAGCACCTAATGTCAACACATCAGTGTAAACTTTCTTCCAAGTATATTTGTGAACAGTACTCTAGTGGTTATCATACTGGATCAGCTAACTCTGAGGGAGTGAATTCAAATCTTACCATGCAAGTTATGAAACTGAAATACTAAACCACTGCTTACCTGCTGGTACTTACATGCTTCATTGCAGAGGCCTCAACTCTGCACATTCTGGACAGCCAGACAGTCACAGCCTGCTAGGGAATGTACAAGTGACCTGATTCCCCATTCCCAGATTTTACAGTGCTAGAAGCCCTCACACAACTCCCAATAAATTTCTCACATGCAATGCCACATGCTGGATACAAACTGTGCACCAGCCCATCCCATCATTCAAGGCAACCTCCTTTTACCATCTCACTTGTGCTTAGCCCGCCATGTTCAAAGTTCTTGATCTCTTGCTATCATTGCTTGGTATCACTGTTACGACCGGGATGGGAGGAGTGTACAGTTTATCTAGCCCCCCTACTCCACAGGTTACAGCAATAGTGTAAACATTTAATTTACTCACCAAAATGGCTAATTATTTACCTTCGCTACTGTTAGACCCAGAATAAAAGAGACCTTAACCAGGCTTCTTTCAATGAACTTAGAATAAGAACATCAGAAATAGGAGTAGGATTAGGCCATTCAGCCCCTCTTTCATTCCAGCTCCACATAGTCCTCAACTCTCCAATATTTCAAAAATCTATCTAGCTCCTCTTTAAATACTTTCTGTGATCCAGCTTCTATAACTCTCTGGGGTAGAGAATTCCAAACATTTACTACCCTCTGAGAAAAAAATTCCTTCGCATCTCAGTCTTAAATAAGTGTCCCCTTATTCTGTAACTACGTCCCTTACTTCAAGAAACATCTTCTCAACATCTACCCTGTCAAGCCCCTCAGAATCTTGTACGTTTCAATAAGATCACCCTTCATTTTTCTAAACTCTAATGAATGCCTAACCTGTTTAGCCGTTCTTGATAAGTCAACCTCTTCGTCCCAGGAATTATCCTAGTGAATCTCTTTTGAACTGACTCCAATGTCAGTATATCCTTTCTTAAATACGGGGACCAAAACTGTACACAGTACTCCAGGTGCGGCCTCACCAACACCCTGTACAGTTGTAACAAGACTTCCCTATTTTTAAACTCCAACCCCCTAGCAATACAGGCCAAAATTCCATTTGCCTTCTTAAATATTTCCTGCACCTGCATGTTAACCTTTTGTGTTTCATGCACAAGAACACCCAGATCCCTCTGTGCTGCATCTTTTTGGAGTCTCTCTCCATTTAAATAATAGTCTGCCTTTTGATTCTTCCTACCAAAGTTCATGACCTCACACTTTCCTACATTAAACTCCATCTGCCAAGTTTTTGCCCACTCACTCAACTTGTCTATATCCCCTTGCAGATTCCTTATGTCCTCATCACAACACATCCTCCCACCTATTTTTGTATCATCTGCAAATTTGGATACATTACACTCTGCCCCCTCCTCCAAGTCATTAATATAGATAGTAAATAATTGAGGCTCTAGGACTGGTCCTTATGGCACACCACTAGTTACGTCTTTCCAATCCGAAAAAACCTGGTTCTCTGACTTCTGTGTTAACCAATCTCAATCCATGCTGATACATTACCCCCAATGTTGTGAGCTCCTATCTTGTGCAATAACCTTTTATGTGGCACCTTATCGAATGCCTTCTGGAAATCCAAATACACTACATCTGCTGGTTCCCCTTTATCAACTTTGCTTATTATATCCTTAAAGAACTCTAGCAAATTTGTCAAACATGATTTCCCTTTCACAAAACCATGTTGACTCTGTTTGATTGCATTAAGCTTTTCCAAATGTCCTGCAATTTCTCCTTTAATAATGGACTGTAGCATTTTCCCAACTGCAGATATTAGGCTGACTGGCCTATAGTTTCCTGCTTTTGGGGTCTCCCTCCCTTCTTGAACATGGGCATCACATTAGCGGTTTTCCAATCCTCTGGGACCTTCCTGGAATCCAGTGAGTTCTGGAATATTTTGACCAATGCCTCTACTATCTCTGCAGCCACTTACTTTAAAACCCTTGGATGCAGGCCATCAGGTCTGGTGACTTGTCTGCCTTTAGTCCCATTAGTTTGTCAAATACTTTGTCTCTTGTGATAGAGACTGTTACAAGATCTTTCCTCCCATTAGCTCCTTGCTTATCTGATATCTTTGGGATGTTTATAGTGTGCTCCACCGTGAAGACCGATGCAAAATATTGGTTTAAATTATCTGCCATTTCCTTGTTCCCCATTATCAATTCTCCAATCGCATACTCCAAGGGTCCCATGCTCACTTTAGCTACTCTCTTTTTATATATTCGTAGAAGCTCTTGCTGTTTATTTTTATACCTCTTGCCAATTTATTTTCATAATCAATTTTCTCCCTTTTTATTAGCTTTTTAGTCATTCGCTGCTGGTTCCTAAAAAATTCCCAATCCTCTGGCCTACCACTAGTTTTTGTCACTTTGTATGCCTTAGTTTTTGATTGGATACTCTCATTGACCGCCTTTATTAACCACGGGTGGTTCATCCTTCTCATCGAATCCTTCTTTTTGATCGGGATAAATTTTTTCTGAGTGTTATGAAATATCTGCTTAAACGTCTGCCATTGCTCATCCACTGACCTTCCCCTTAGTCTATTTTCCCAGCCCGCTTTAGACAACTCTTTCTTCATACCTCTGTAACTGCCCCTATTTAAGTTGAGGTCACTGGTTTGAGACCTGAGTTGTGCGCCCTCAAACTGAATTTGAAATTCTACCATGTTGTGATCGCTACCCCCTAGAGGATCCTTAACTACGAGATCTGTTATTAATCCTACCTCATTACACATTACTAGATCTAAAATGGCCTGTTCCTGGGTAGGTTCTGCAATGTACTGCTCTAAGGAACAATCCCTGATGCACTCCACAAATTCCATGTTACCCCTGCCAATCTGATTTGTCCAGTCGATATGCAGATTAAAATTACCCATGATAATTGTAGCACCCTTTTTACACACCTCCATTATTTCCCGATTTATACTTTGTCCTGCAGTGAGAGACAACTCTTCAGGGGCCTATAGACGACTCCCACCCGTGACTTCTTCCCCTTGCTATTCCTTATTTCTATCCAAACTGATTCCACGTCACGATCTATGGCACCTATATCACTACTCACCACCACGCTGATACATTCCTTTATTAACAAAGCTACCCCACCTCCTTTTCCCCTTTGCCTATTTTTCCGGAATGCCGAATACTCTTGAATATTGAGTTCCCAGTTTTGGTCATCCTACAACCACGTCTCTGTAACAGCTATCAAGTCATGTCCATATATTACTATTTGTGCCACCAACTCATCTATCTTGTTACAAATGCTGCATGCTTTCAGATAAAGAGCCTTAAGCTTTGACTTTCTACCATTATTACTCATTCTGGTTCTAATTTCTGCTGCACTCTTCTGCTTACATTTTCTGCCCCTTCCTGTCACACTGTGATTATCGTTCACCACTTTACTACCTTGCAACTCTGCTCTCTCGTTTCTTTTTAAACTTCTCTTCTATTGAACCTTCCCCCGCACTAATTAGTTTAAAGTCCTATCTATAACTCTAGTTATACAATTCGCCAGGACACTGTTCCTAGCATTGTTCAAATGAAGCCCTGTCCTTCCCCAGTATGGATGCCAGTGCCCCATGAATCAGAACCTGTTTCTCCTATACCAAGCTTTGAGCCATGCATTTACCTCTCTAATTTTATTTACCATATGCCAATTTGCACGTGGCTCAGGCAGTAATCCGGAGATTATTTCCTTTGTGGTTCTGCTTTTTAATTTAGCCCCGAGATGCTCATAGTTCCTCATCAGAACCTCTTTCCTAGTCCTACCTATGTTATTGGTACCTACATGGACCATGACAACTGGATCCTTCCTCTCCCACTCCGAGTTCCTCTCCAGCCCAGGCGACATGTTCTTAACTTTGGCACCATGTAGGCAACACTGCCTTCGGGAGTCTCTGCTTCTGCTGCAGAGAACAGTAACTGTTCCCCTAACTATGCTATCTCCTATTACTACTACATTTCTCTTTTCTCCCCCCACTTGAATGGCGCTCTGTATCATGGTGCTGTGGTCAGCTTGCTCATCCTCCCTGCAGTCTGTGCCCTTGTCCACACCATGAGCAAGAACCTTGTACCTATTGGGCAAGGGCACCGGCTGAGGCTCTTCCATGGCTAAATTCTAGAACCCCATACCTACCTCACGCGCAGTTACACCCTCCTGTCCCTGACCATGGACCAAATTTGATGTAATTAATCTAATGGGTGTGACTGTCTCCTGAAACAAAGTGTCCAGGTAACTCTCCCCCTCCCTGATGTGTCGCAGTGTCCGCAGCTCAGACGCTAGCTCATCAACTCTGAGCCAAAGTTCCCCGAGCAGCCAATGCTTGCTGCAGATGTCGTCACCGTGGATCACACCAATGTACACCAGCTCCCACATACTGCAGCTGCAACACATCGCCTGCCTAGCCATTTCAATTCTATTTAATTAATTAATTTGAATGTTAAATATTTTAAAAATGAATTTCTTAACTGTACTCTACAGCTCTAATAACGTCTCCTGATTTAAACCACTTGGCCAATCAAAAGAGACATGAAAAGATACCCACCAATCACCTACCTGTTTTCCTGTGATGTCACACTTTGGCTCTGACAGGTTGAAGGGGCTCTCTGCTGCCAGGTTTTTATCTCCTGCCGCCGCTGACCTTCTCACGCAGGTCCATTAAGATTGATGATTGTTAGAATGATTGATTTGTGAAACAAAACTTTTTTTTTAAAACAAGTTGCAAGCATTGTTTAACACACAATTTGTAATCCACAAATGTAACTATCCATCCCTTTTAAAATTCCCCAGCACATACACAACACGCACACAAACAGAGCACAGTAAAATAGGGCTTCTGCAGAGATGGGTGCTTGAAGAAAAAGCTTCATAAAAAGAATAAAATTTGCAGGGTATTGGCACTGTTGATCTGGAGCTCCCTCATGTGAAGACAGACCGCTAGTCCCAGTAGATGTCTGGAGATGCTCACCAATGGAGCTTCAACGCGGAAGAGAATAGAGCCAGATCAATTTTTCTCGTCTCAGCCTCTCAGGTTTCCAAATACAGGCAAGTTCCACTGAAATGATGATTCCTAGCTGGATACTGATAAATACACTGTATTTCAGGCAAGGCCAGGAAAGCGCAAGCTGGGTAGCTTTCCCCTTCTCGGTTTATGCTCAACTGAGTTAAAAAAATGTTCAAAACATACTTTATCTCTGTCAGGCGATTTTCAGTAAATCACTAGGGCATTTGCTTTTGAAGCAGTTTTTTTTTCCCAATTAAAATGACTGCAGTTCAAATAAACAAATAGCTCTCTTCCACAATTGCCATGCTGGTCATTTAGCTGAGGTTATGTGATTTCTTGGAAAAGGCATGCTTGCTCACAGTCCAAGGTAAACTTATGACATTTTTTAAAAAAACTCAGGTGAGTTCCCAAGTGTCCAAATAATGCAATGTCCTCCCAACTTTTAAAAGAAAATATAGTTCCTTAAGATATGGTTCTAATATCATCCCAACTAAGTTCAACCAAAATGAGACTGGGGGCAAACCTGGTGAAATTAACATGTAGCGTTATTTTCTTACTCACCTGATAAGCTTTGTTGATCTGTGTAGCTGCCCAAGTAGCATACCTCATATTGTCCTTCTTCATTTTAGCATTAGCTTTAGAGCTTGATGCAATATGACTTGCAGACTGCAAAGGAAAGAGGGAAGAAATAAATCATTTCAACTTCTTCCCATATTGGGTGCTAACTGTGCAAAATAACATTTTCCATTTTTACCACACTAGAGTACGCCTTAGCACAAGGTAAGAAATTGCATGGATTTTGTCCTTGAATATCCAGAGCATTCACTGGCAAAACAGAAATGATGCAAACTACCAGTACGAACAATCTATTGCACCAAAAAGCACCGAGAGGAAACACACTTCAGAATGTTCTAACAGCATTCAGTGCAAAGAAAGCGTACATCATAGAGGTGAAATAAAGGCAGCAAATTCTGACAGACTGCTTCTTCCAACTCTTCAACACACATCGAGAGATTGGAGAAATTGGAATTGTTCTCCCTTAAGAGCAGAGAAGGTTAAGGGGATATTTAATAGAGCTGTTCAAAATGATAGAGCAGACAGGAAGAAACTGTGTTAGGAGGATTGGTAACCAGAGGGCACAGATTGAGGGCAAAAGGAGCAAGTTTTTTTACACAGAGTTGTGATCTGGAATGTGCTGCCTGAAAGGGCAGTGGAAGCATATTCAATAATAACTTTCAAAAAGGAACTAGGTAATTAGCTGAGGAAAAAAAATGCAGGGCTATGGGGAATGAGTGGGACTAATTGGATTGCTCTTTCAAGCGGAGACACAATGGGTCGAATAGTTCCTACTCTGCTGTATCCTTCCATCACACTCTAGTCATGGTTACAAGGTTATGAATGAAAGGTGATCTAACTTCTCCACTGAATTACTATATAATGTCACTGGGGAAAGATCCCTCAACATGTTCCAGCTTACCATGTAAAGCCCAAACAAAGCACGCATGTTTCTGTTGTTTAGTTTCAGTGCCTGGGAAAAATACTTCCGAGAGATTTCCAGGCTTTCCAGTCCACCCTGGGTGTATTTCACCTGTGAGACACAGAAACGTATAAGAATAATAAAGTGTAAAGCTGGATTTCAATGCCGTGTGAAGCCATGCACAAAGCTCTTGGATTGGAAGCATACCGTTTCTGATTAACCATTCAAATTGTCTTGTAAAATCTGAAGCGCCTACTTGCGAACCAGTTAGAGCAACTTTAGGATGGTTTTGGTGTTGTGGTTACATAGATTTTACGGCACAGAAACAGGTCATTCGGCCCAACTGGTCTTTGCCAGTGTTAATGCTATACACATATTTCCTTTCACCCTACTTCATCTCACCACAAAAACTTCTATCACTTTTTCTCTTATATGTTTTGCTAGCTTCCTCTGACTACTCCACACGGTAGTGAGTT
>NC_054472.1:5703020-5705520 GCF_017639515.1 Carcharodon carcharias | reverse complement strand
GTGTATGTGTCCCTGTCTGTGTGTGTGTGTGTGTGTGTGTGTGTGTGTGTGTGTGTGTGAGAGATCCTCTGAGTGTGTGTGTGTGTGACGCTCTCTCTGTGTATGTGTGTGACGCTCTCTCTGTGTATGTGTGTGACGCTCTCTCTGTGTATTTGTGTGACGCTCTCTCTGTGTATTTGTGTGACGCTCTCTCTGTGTATGTGTGTGACGCTCTCTCTGCGTATGTGTGTGACCCTCCCTCTGTCTATGTGTGTGTGACCCTCTCGCTGTGTGTGTTTGTGACCTTCTGTGTGTTTGTGTCGCTGTGTGTGTGTGTGTCCCTCTGTGTGTGTGTGTGTGTGTGTGTGTATGTGTGTATCCCTGTCTGTCTGTGTGTGTCCCTATCTGTGTGTGTGTGTGGGTGTGTCCCTCTCTGTCTGTGTGTGTGTCCCTCTATGTGTCTGTCTGTGTGTGTCTGCACGCGTGCGTGTGCATGTGTGTGAGTGTGTGTGTGTGTGAGACCCTCTGTGTGTTTGTGTGTGTCCCCCTCTGTGTGTGTGTGTGTGTTTGTGTATGTGACCTTCTGTGTTTGTGTGTGTCCCCCTCTGTGTGTGTGTGTGTGTGTGTGTGTGCGTGTGTGTGTACCTCTGTGCATGTGTGTGGCCCTCTGTGTGTGTGTGTGTGTGTGTGTGTGTGTGTGTGTGTGTGTGTGTGTGTGTGTGTGTGTATATGACCCTGTGTGTGTGTATGTGTGTGACCCTCTGTGTGTGTGTGTGTGTGTGTGTGTGACCCTCTGTCTGTGTGTGTGTGTGTGACCCTCTGTCTGTGTGTGTGTGTGTCACCCTCTGTCTGTGTGTGTGTGTGTGAGACCGTGTGTGTTTGTGTGTCTGTGTGTGTGTGTGTCCCTTTGTGTGTGTATGTGTGTGTGTGTGTGTGTGTGAGTGTGACCCTCTGTGTGTGAGTGTGACCCTCTGTGTGTGAGTGTGACCCTCGTATGTGTGTGTGTGACCCTCTGTCTCTATGTGTGTGTGACCCTCTGTCTCTATGTGTGTGTGACCCTCTGTCTCTATGTGTGTGTGACCCTCTATCTCTATGTGTGTGTGACCCTCTGTCTCTATGTGTGTTTGACTCGCTGTCTCTATGTGTGTTTGACCCGCTGTCTGTGTGTGAGTGACCCTCTCTCTCTCTCTGTGCGTGTGTGTGTGTGTTTGTGTGTGAGACCCTATATGTGTGTGTGTGTGTGTGTGTGTGTGTGTGTGTGTGCGTGCGTGTGTGTGACCTTTTGTGTGTGTGTGTGTGTGTGTGAGACCTGCTGTTTGTGCGCGTGTGTGTGTGACCCTCTGTGTGTTTGTATGTGTGAAGGTGTCCCCATCTTGGTGTTTGTGTGTGTGTCGTTCTCTGTCTGTGTGTGTGCTCGTGTGTCTCTCTCTGTCCGCGTGAGTGCGTGTGTCCCTCTCTGTATTTGTATGTGTGTGTGTGTGTGTGTGTGTGCGCGTGTGTCCCTCTCTGTCTGTGTGTGCGTATGTTTGTGTGTGTGTGTGTGTGTGTGTGACCCTGTGTGTGTGTTTGTTTGTGTGTGTGTGTTTGTTTCCTGCTCTGTGTCCCTCTGTGTGTATGTGTGTATCCCTCTGTGTGTGTGTCCCTGTCTGACTGTGTGTGTGACCCTGTCTGTCTGTGTGAGTGTATGTGTCCCTGTCTCTGTGTGTGTGTGTGGGTGTGTGTGTGTGTGTGAGAGAGATCCTCTGAGTGTGTATGTGTGTGACGCTCTCTCTGTGTATGTGTGTGACGCTCTCTCTGTGTATGTGTGTGACGCTCTCTCTGCGTATGTGTGTGACCCTCCCTCTGTCTATGTGTGTGTGACCCTCTCGCTGTGTGTGTTTGTGACCTTCTGTGTGTTTGTGTCGCTGTGTGTGTGTGTGTCCCTCTGTGTGTGTGTGTGTGTGTGTATGTGTGTATCCCTGTCTGTCTGTGTGTGTCCCTATCTGTGTGTGTGTGTGGGTGTGTCCCTCTCTGTCTGTGTGTGTGTCCCTCTATGTGTCTGTCTGTGTGTGTCTGCACGCGTGCGTGTGCATGTGTGTGAGTGTGTGTGTGAGACCCTCTGTGTGTTTGTGTGTGTCCCCCTCTGTGTGTGTGTGTGTGTTTGTGTATGTGACCTTCTGTGTTTGTGTGTGTCCCCCTCTGTGTGTGTGTGTGTGTGTGTGTGTGTGTGTGTGTGTGTGTGTGTGTGCGTGTGTGTGTACCTCTGTGCATGTGTGTGGCCCTCTGTGTGTGTGTGTGTGTGTGTGTGTGTGTGTGTGTGTGTGTGTGTGATCCTCTGTGTATGTGTGTGTGTGTGTGTGTGTGTATATGACCCTGTGTGTGTGTATGTGTGTGACCCTCTGTCTGACTGTGTGTGTGTGTGTGTGTGTGTGTGTGTGTGTGTGACCCTCTGTCTGTGTGTGTGTGTGTGAGACCCTCTGTCTGTGTGTGTGTGTGTCACCCTCTGTCTGTGTGTGTGTGTGTGAGACCGTGTGTGTTTGTG
>NC_054472.1:5680520-5685520 GCF_017639515.1 Carcharodon carcharias | reverse complement strand
CTGTGTGTGTGTGTGTCCCTGTGTGTGTGTGTGTATGTGACCCTTGGTGTGTGGGTGTGTGTATATGACCCTGTGTCTGTGTGTCTGACCCGCTGTCTGTGTGTCTGACCCGCTGTGTGTGTGTGTGACCCGCGCTCTGTGTGTGTGCGTGCGCGTGTGTATGTGTGTGTGACCGTGTGTGTGTGTGTGTGTGTGTGTGTGTGTGTGTGTGTGTGTGACCCTCATTGTTTGTGTGTGTGTGTGAGACCCTCGCTGTATGTGTGTGTGTGTGTGTGTGTGTGTCCCTCTCTGTCTGTGTGTGAGTCCCTCTCTGTCTGTGTGTGTGTCCCTCTCTGTCTGTGTGAGTGTCACTCTGTGTGTGTGTGTCCCTCTGTGTGTGTGTGTGTGTGTGTGTGTGTGTGTGTGTGTGTGTGTGTGTGACCATCTCTGTGTCTATGTGTGTGTGACCCTCTCGCTGTGTATGTGTCTGTGTCCCTGTCTGTCTGTGTTGGTGTGTCCATCTCTGTGTGTGTGTGTGTGTGTGTGTGTGTGTGTGTGTGTGTGTGCGTGTGACCCGCTGTTTGTGTATGTGTGTGTGACTCGCTGTGTGTGTATGTGACCCTGTGTGTGTGTGTGTGTGTGTGTGTGTGTGTGTGTGTGTGTGTGTGTGTGACCCTCATTATTTGTGTGTGTGTTTGTGTGTGTGTGTGAGACCCTCGCTGTCTGTGTGCCTATGTCTGTGTGTGTGTGTGTCCCTCTCTGTCTGTGTGTGTGTGTGTCCCTCTCTGTCTGTGTGTCCCTCTCTGTCTGTATGTGTGAGTGTCACTCTGTGTGTGTGTGTGTGTCCCTCTGTGTGTGTGTGTGTGTGTGTGTGTGTGTGTGACCATCTCTGTGTCTATGTGTGTGTGACCCTCTCGCTGTGTGTGACCCATGTGTGTCTGTGTGTGTGACCCCCTGTCTGTGTGTGTGTCCCTGTCTGTGTGTGTGTGTCCCTGTCTGTGTGTGTGTGTCCATCTCTGTCTGTGTGTGTGTCCATCTCTGTCTGTGTGTGTGTCCATCCCTGTCTATGTGTGTGTGTGTCCCTCTGTGTGTGTGTGTGTGTGTGTGTGTGTGTGTGTGTGTGTGTGTGTGTGTGTCCCTCTGTGTGTGTGTGTGTGTGTGTGTGTGTGTGTGTGTGTGTGTGTGTGTGTGTCCCTCTATCTGTGTGTGTGTGTGTCCCTCTCTGTCCATGTGTGTGCGTGTGTGTGTCCCTCTCTGTCTGTGTGTGTCCCTCTCTGTCTGTGTGTGTGTGTGTCCCCGTTTGTGTGTGTGTGTCCCTCTATCTGTGTGTGTGTGTGTGTCCCTCTATCTGTGTGTGTGTGTGTGTCCCTCTATCTGTGTGTGTGTGTGTGTGTCCCTCTATCTGTGTGTGTGTTACCCTCTGTGTGTGTGTGGGTGTGTGTATGTGACCCTCAGTGTGTGGGTGTGTGTATGCGACCCTGTGTGTTTGTGTCTGACCCGCTGTCTGTGTGTGTGTGTGTGACCCGCTGTGTGTGTGTGTGACCCGCTGTGTGTGTGTGCGTGCGCGTGTGTATGTGTGTGTGACTGTGTGTGTGTGTGTGACCCTCATTGTTTGTGTGTGTGTGTGTGACCCTCATTGTTTGTGTGTGTGTGTGTGACCCTCATTGTTTGTGTGTGTGTGTGAGACACTCATTGTTTGTGTGTGTTTGTGTGTGACCATCTCTGTGTCTATGTGTGTGTGACCCTCTCGCTGTGTGTGTGTGTGACCCCATGTGTGTATATGTGTGTGACTCTCTGTCTGTGTGTGTGTCCCTGTCTTTGTGTGTGTGTGTGTGTCCATCTCTGTGTGTGTGTGTGTGTGTGTGTCCCTCACTGTCTGTGTGTGTGTTACCCTGTGTGTGTGTGTGTGTGTGTGTGTGTGTATGTGACCCTTGGTGTATGGGTGTGTGTATGTGACCCTTTATGTATGTGTGTGTCTGTGTGTGTGTGTGTATATGTGCCCCTGTGTGTCTGTGTGTATGTGACCCTGTCTGTGTGTGTGTGTCCATCTCTGTGTGTGTGTGTCCCTCTATCTGTCTGTGTATGTGTGTCCCTCTCTGTCCATGTGTGTGCGTGTGTGTGTCCCTCTCTGTCTATGTGTGTGTCCCTCTCTGTCTGTGTGTGTGTTTATGTGTACCTCTCTGTCTGTGTGTCCCTCTCTGTCTGTGTGTGTGTGTCGGTGTGTGTATATGACCCTCTGTCTGTGTATGTGACCCTCTGTGTGTGGGTGTGTGTATGTGACTGTGTGTGTGTGTGTGTGTGTGTGTGTGTATGTGACTCTGTGTGTGTGTGTGTGTGTGTGTGTGTGTGTATGTGACCCTCTGTGTGTGTGTGTGTGTGTGTCTGACCCGCTGTCTCTGTGTGTGTGTGTGTGTGTGTCTGACCCGCTGTCTGTGTGTGTGTGTGTGTGACCCACTGTGTGTGTGTCTGTGACCCGCTGTGTGTGTGTGTGTGTGTGTGTGTGTGTGTGTGTGACACTCTGTCGGTGTGTGTGTGTGACCCTCTGTCGGTGTGTGTGTGTGTGTGGGTGGGTGTGCACGTGTTTGTGTGTGTGTGTGACCTTCTGTCTGAGTGTGTGTGACCTTCTGTCTGAGTGTGTGTGACCCTCTGTCTCTGTGTGTGTGATTGAGACCCTCTGTGTGTGTGTTTGTGTGTGACCCTCTTTGTGTGTGTGTGTGTGTGTTTGTGTATGTGACCCTCTGTGTGTGTGTGTGTGAGACCCATGTGTGTGTGAGTGACTGTGACCCTTGTTGTTTGCCTGTGCATGACCCTCGCTGTCTGTCCGTGTTTGTGTGACCCTCGCTGCCTCTGTGTATGTGTCTGTGTGTGACCCCTGCTGTCTGTGTGTGACCCCTGCTGTCTGTGTGTGACCCCTGCTGTCTGTGTGTGTATCCCTGTCTGTCTGTGTGAGTGTCCCTGTCTGTCTGTGTGTGTGTGTGTCCCTGTGTGAGTGTGTGTGTCCCTCTCTGTCTGTGTGTGTGTGTCACCCCGTTTGTGTGTGTGTGTGTGTGTGTGTCCCTCTCTGTCATTGTGTGTGTATCCCCCTCTGTCTGTGTGTGTATCCCTCTCTGTCTGTGTGTGTGTCCCCCTCTGTCTGTGTGTTTTTGCGTGTCCCTCTCTGTCTGTGTGTGTCCCTCTGTGTGTGGGTGTGGGTGAGTGTGTGTGTGACCCTCTGTGTGTGTGTGTGGGTGTGTGTGTGTGTGGGTGTGTGTGTGTGTGTGTGTGACCATCTCTGTGTCTATGTGTGTGTGACCCTCTCGCTGTGTGTGACCCATGTGTGTATGTGTGTGTGACCCTCCGTCTGTGTGTGTGTGTCCATCTCTGTCTGTGTGTGTGTCCCTCCCTGTGTGTGTGTGTGTGTGTGTGTGTGTGTGTGTGTGTGTGTGTGTGTGTGTGTGTGTGTGTGTGTGTCCCTCTATCTGTGTGTGTGTGTGTGTCCCCCTCTGTCCATGTGTGTGCGTGTGTGTGTCCCCCTCTGTCTGTGTGTGTGTTTATGTGTCCCTCTCTGTCTGTGTGTGTGTTACCCTCTGTGTGTGTGTGTGTGTGTGTGTGTGTGTGTGTGTGGGCGTGTGTTTATGACCCTCTGTCTGTGTATGTGACCCTCTGTGTGTGTGTGTGTGTGTGTGTATGTGACCATCTGTGTGCGTGTGTGTGTCTGACCTGCTGTCTGTGTGTGTGTGTGTCTGTGTGTGTGTGTGTGTGTGACCTTCTGTCTGAGTGTGTGTGACCCTCTGTCTGTGTGTGTGTGATTGTGACCCTCTGTGTTTGTGTATGTGACCCTCTGTGTGTGTGTGTGTGTGTGAGACCCATGTGTGTGTGAGTGACTGTGACCCTCGTTGTTTGTGTGTGCATGACCCCCTCGCTGTCTGTCCATGTTTGTGTGACCCTTGCTGCCTCTGTGTATGTGTCTGTGTGACCACTGCTGTGTGTGTGTGTGTGTGTCCCTCTCTGTCAGTGTGTGTGTGTCCCTCTCTGTCAGTGTGTGTGTGTCCCTCTCTGTCTGTGTGTGTATCCCTCTCTGTCTGTGTGTGTGTCTCCCTCTGTGTGTTTTTGTGTGTCCCTCTCTGTCTGTGTGTGTCCCGCTGTGTGTGGGTGTGTGTTTGTGTATGTGACCCTCTGTGTGTGTGTGTGTGAGACCCATGTGTGTGTGAGTGACTGTGACCCTTGTTGTTTGCCTGTGCATGACCCTCGCTGTCTGTCCGTGTTTGTGTGACCCTCACTGCCTCTGTGTATGTGTCTGTGTGTGACCCCTGCTGTCTGTGTGTGACCCCTGCTGTCTGTGTGTGACCCCTGCTGTCTGTGTGTGACCCCTGCTGTCTGTGTGTGTATCCCTGTCTGTCTGTGTGAGTGTCCCTGTCTGTCTGTGTGTGTGTGTGTCCCTGTGTGAGTGTGTGTGTCACCCCGTTTGTGTGTGTGTGTGTGTGTGTGTGTGTCCCTCTCTGTCATTGTGTGTGTATCCCCCTCTGTCTGTGTGTGTATCCCCCTCTGTCTGTGTGTGTGTCCCCCTCTGTCTGTGTGTTTTTGCGTGTCCTCTCTGTCTGTGTGTGTCCCTCTGTGTGTGGGTGTGGGTGGGTGTGTGTGTGACCCTCTTTGTGTGTGTGTGTGTGTGTTTGTGTATGTGACCCTCTGTGTGTGTGTGTGTGAGACCCATGTGTGTGTGAGTGACTGTGACCCTTGTTGTTTGCCTGTGCATGACCCTCGCTGTCTGTCCGTGTTTGTGTGACCCTCGCTGCCTCTGTGTATGTGTCTGTGTGTGACCCCTGCTGTCTGTGTGTGACCCCTGCTGTCTGTGTGTGACCCCTGCTGTCTGTGTGTGTATCCCTGTCTGTCTGTGTGAGTGTCCCTGTCTGTCTGTGTGTGTGTGTGTCCCTGTGTGAGTGTGTGTGTCCCTCTCTGTCTGTGTGTGTGTGTCACCCCGTTTGTGTGTGTGTGTGTGTGTGTGTCCCTCTCTGTCATTGTGTGTGTATCCCCCTCTGTCTGTG
>NC_054472.1:5670520-5673020 GCF_017639515.1 Carcharodon carcharias | reverse complement strand
TGTCTGTGTGTGTGTGTGACCTTCTGTCTGCGTGTGTGTGACCTTCTGTCTGCGTGTGTGTGACCCTCTGTGTGTGTGTGTGTGATTGTGACCCTCTGTGTTTGTGTATGTGACCCTGTGTGTGTTTGTGTGTGTGTGTGTGTGTTTGTGTGTGAGACCCTCGCTGTCTGTGTGTCTATGTCTGTGTGTGTGTGTCCCTGTGTCTGTGTGTGTGTGTGTCCCTCTCTGTCTGTGTGTGTGTGTGTGGCCCTCTCTGTCTGTGTGTGTGTGTGTCCCTCTCTGTCTGTATGTGTGAGTGTCACTCTGTGTGTGTGTGTCCCTCTGTGTGTGTGTGTGTGTGTGTGTGTGTGTGACCATCTCTGTGTCTGTGTGTGTGACCCTCTCGCTGTGTGTGACCCATGTGTGTATGTGTGTGTGTCCATCTCTGTCTGTGTGTGTGTCCCTCCCTGTCTGTGTGTGTGTGTGTGTGTGTGTGTGTGTGTCCCTTTGTGTGTGTGTGTGTGTGTGTGTGTGTGTGTGTGTGTGTGTGCGTGTCCCTCTATCTGTGTGTGTGTGTGTGTCCCTCTCTGTCCATGTGTGTGCGTGTGTGTGTCCCCCTCTGTCTGTGTGTGTGTTTATGTGTCCCTCTCTGTCTATGTGTGTGTTACCCTCTGTGTGTGTGTGTGGGCGTGTGTATATGACCCTCTGTCTGTCTGTGTATGTGACCCTCTGTGTGTGTGTGTGTGTATGTGATTCTTTATGTGTGTGTGTGTGTATGTGAGCCACTGTGTGTGTATGTGACCATCTGTGTGTGTGTGTGGGTGTGTGTGTGTGACCCGCTGTCTGTGGGTGTGTGTGTGTGACCCGCTGTCTGTGGGTGTGTGTGTGTGACCCGCTGTCTGTGGGTGTGTGTGTGTGACCCTCTGTCTGTGTGTGTGTGTGTGACCCGCTGTGTGTGTGTGTGTGTGACCCTCTGTCTGTGTGTGTGTGTGTGTGACCTGCTGTCTGTGTGTGTGTGTGACCTTCTGTCTGAGTGTGTGTGACCCTCTGTCTGTGTGTGTGTGATTGTGACCCTCTGTGTTTGAGTATGTGACCCTGTGTGTGTGTGTTTGTGTGTGTGTGTGTGTGTGAGACCCGTGTGTGTGAGTGACTGTGACCCTCGTTGTTTGTGTGTGCATGACCCCCTCGCTGTCTGTCCATGTTTATGTGACCCTTGCTGCCTCTGTGTATGTGTCTGTGTGACCCCTGCTGTGTGTGTGTCTGTCTGTGTGAGTGTGTGTGTCCCTCTCTGTCTGTGTGTGTGTCCCTCTGTGTGTGTGTGTGTGTGTGTGTGTGTGTGTGTGTGTGTGTGTGTGTGTGTCACTCCATTTGTGTATGTGTGTGTGTGTGTGTGTCCCTCTCTGTCAGTGTGTGTGTGTCCCTCTCTGTCAGTGTGTGTGTGTCCCTCTATCTGTGTGTGTGTGTGTATCCCTCTCTGTCTGTGTGTGTGTCCCTCTCTGTCTGTGTGTGTATCCCTCTCTGTCTGTGTGTGTGTCCCCCTCTGTCTGTGTGTTTTTGTGTGTCCCTCTCTGTCTGTGTGTGTCCCTCTGTGTGTGGGTGGGTGGGTGTGTGTGTGACCCTGTGTGTGTGTGTGTGTGTGTGTGTGTGTGTGTGTGTGTCCCTCACTGTCTGTGTGTGTGTTACCCTCTGTGTGTGTGTGGGTGTGTGTATGTGACCCTTTATGTGTGTGTGTGTATGTGCCCCTGTGTGTGCGTGTATGTGACCCTCTGTGTGTGTGTGTGTGTGTGTGTGTCTGACCCGCTGTCTGTGTGTGTGTGTCTGACCCGCTGTATGTGTGTGTGTGTCTGACCCGCTGTCTGTGTGTGTGTGTGTGTGTGTGTGTGTGTGTGTGACCTGCTGTCTGTGTGTGTGACCTGCTGTCTGTGTGTGGGTGTGTGTGTGTCCCTCTGTGTGTTTGTGTGTGTGTGTGTCCCTCTCTGTCTGTGTGTGTGTTACCCTATGTGTGTGTGTGGGTGTGTGTATGTGACCCTCGGTGTGTGCTTGTGTGTATGTGACCCTTTATGTGTGTGTATGTGACCCTGTGTGTGTGTGTATGTGACCCTGTGTGTGTGTGTATGTGACCCTCTGTGTGTGTTTGTGTCTGACCCGCTGTCTGTCTGTGTGTGTGACCCTCTGTCTGTGTGTGTGACCCTCTGTCTGTGTGTGTGTGTGTGTGTATTTGTGTATGTGACCCTTTGTGTGTGTGTGTGTGTGTGTGTGTGTGTGTGTGTGATCCTCTGTGTGTGTGTGTGCGTGACCCTTGCTTCTGTCTGTGTTTGTGTGAGCCACGCTGTCTCTGTGTATGTGTGTGTGACCCGCTGTGTGTGTGTGTGTGTATGTGACCCACTGTCTGTGTGTGTGTGTATGACCCTCTCGCTGTGTGTGTATGTGTGTGTGACCCACTGTGTGTGTGTGTGTGTGTGTGTGACCCTCTGTGTGTGTGCGTGTGTTTGTGACCTTCAGTGTGTTTGTGTCCCTCTGT
>NC_054472.1:5663020-5665520 GCF_017639515.1 Carcharodon carcharias | reverse complement strand
TGTGTCTGTGTGTGTGTGTGTCCCTCTCTGTCTGTGTGTGTGTGTGTGGCCCTCTCTGTCTGTGTGTGTGTGTGTCCCTCTCTGTCTGTATGTGTGAGTGTCACTCTGTGTGTGTGTGTCCCTCTGTGTGTGTGTGTGTGTGTGTGTGTGTGTGTGTGTGACCATCTCTGTGTCTGTGTGTGTGACCCTCTCGCTGTGTGTGACCCATGTGTGTATGTGTGTGTGTCCATCTCTGTCTGTGTGTGTGTCCCTCCCTGTGTGTGTGTGTGTGTGTGTGTGTGTGTGTGTGTGTGTCCCTTTGTGTGTGTGTGTGTGTGTGTGTGTGTGTGTGTGTGTGCGTGTCCCTCTATCTGTGTGTGTGTGTCCCTCTCTGTCCATGTGTGTGCGTGTGTGTGTCCCCCTCTGTCTGTGTGTGTGTTTATGTGTCCCTCTCTGTCTATGTGTGTGTTACCCTCTGTGTGTGTGTGTGGGCGTGTGTATATGACCCTCTGTCTGTCTGTGTATGTGACCCTCTGTGTGTGTGTGTGTATGTGATTCTTTATGTGTGTGTGTGTGTATGTGAGCCACTGTGTGTGTATGTGACCATCTGTGTGTGTGTGTGGGTGTGTGTGTGTGACCCGCTGTCTGTGGGTGTGTGTGTGTGACCCGCTGTCTGTGGGTGTGTGTGTGTGACCCTCTGTCTGTGTGTGTGTGTGTGACCCGCTGTGTGTGTGTGTGTGTGACCCTCTGTCTGTGTGTGTGTGTGTGTGACCTGCTGTCTGTGTGTGTGTGTGACCTTCTGTCTGAGTGTGTGTGACCCTCTGTCTGTGTGTGTGTGATTGTGACCCTCTGTGTTTGAGTATGTGACCCTGTGTGTGTGTGTTTGTGTGTGTGTGTGTGTGTGAGAGACCCGTGTGTGTGAGTGACTGTGACCCTCGTTGTTTGTGTGTGCATGACCCCCTCGCTGTCTGTCCATGTTTGTGTGACCCTTGCTGCCTCTGTGTATGTGTCTGTGTGACCCCTGCTGTGTGTGTGTCTGTCTGTGTGAGTGTGTGTGTCCCTCTCTGTCTGTGTGTGTGTCCCTCTGTGTGTGTGTGTGTGTGTGTGTGTGTGTGTGTGTGTGTGTGTGTCACTCCATTTGTGTATGTGTGTGTGTGTGTGTGTCCCTCTCTGTCAGTGTGTGTGTGTCCCTCTCTGTCAGTGTGTGTGTGTCCCTCTATCTGTGTGTGTGTGTGTATCCCTCTCTGTCTGTGTGTGTGTCCCTCTCTGTCTGTGTGTGTATCCCTCTCTGTCTGTGTGTGTGTCCCCCTCTGTCTGTGTGTTTTTGTGTGTCCCTCTCTGTCTGTGTGTGTCCCTGTGTGTGTGGGTGGGTGGGTGTGTGTGTGACCCTCTGTGTGTGTGTGTGTGTGTGTGTGTGTGTGTGTCCCTCACTGTCTGTGTGTGTGTTACCCTCTGTGTGTGTGTGGGTGTGTGTATGTGACCCTTTATGTGTGTGTGTGTATGTGCCCCTGTGTGTGCGTGTATGTGACCCTCTGTGTGTGTGTGTGTGTGTGTGTGTGTGTCTGACCCGCTGTCTGTGTGTGTGTGTCTGACCCGCTGTATGTGTGTGTGTGTCTGACCCGCTGTCTGTGTGTGTGTGTGTGTGTGTGTGTGTGTGTGTGTGTGTGTGTGTGTGTGACCTGCTGTCTGTGTGTGTGACCTGCTGTCTGTGTGTGGGTGTGTGTGTGTCCCTCTGTGTGTTTGTGTGTGTGTGTGTCCCTCTCTGTCTGTGTGTGTGTTACCCTATGTGTGTGTGTGGGTGTGTGTATGTGACCCTCGGTGTGTGCTTGTGTGTATGTGACCCTTTATGTGTGTGTATGTGACCCTGTGTGTGTGTGTATGTGACCCTGTGTGTGTGTGTATGTGACCCTCTGTGTGTGTTTGTGTCTGACCCGCTGTCTGTCTGTGTGTGTGACCCTCTGTCTGTGTGTGTGACCCTCTGTCTGTGTGTGTGTGTGTGTATTTGTGTATGTGACCCTTTGTGTGTGTGTGTGTGTGTGTGATCCTCTGTGTGTGTGTGTGCGTGACCCTTGCTGTCTGTCTGTGTTTGTGTGAGCCACGCTGTCTCTGTGTATGTGTGTGTGACCCGCTGTGTGTGTGTGTGTGTATGTGACCCACTGTCTGTGTGTGTGTGTATGACCCTCTCGCTGTGTGTGTATGTGTGTGTGACCCACTGTGTGTGTGTGTGTGTGTGTGACCCTCTGTGTGTGTGCGTGTGTTTGTGACCTTCAGTGTGTTTGTGTCCCTCTGTGTGTTTGTGTGTATCCCTGTCTGCCTGTCTGTGTGTGTGTGTGTGTGTGTGTCCCTTCTGTCTGTGTGTGTGTGTCCCTCTCTGTCTGTGTGTCTGTTACCCTCTGTGTGTGTGTGTGTGTGTGGGTGTGTGTATATGACCCTCTGTCTGTGTATGTGACCGTCTGTGTGTGTGTGTGTGTGTATGTGACTCTATGTGAGTGTGTGTGTATGTGAGCCACTGTGTGTGTAT
>NC_054472.1:5643020-5648020 GCF_017639515.1 Carcharodon carcharias | reverse complement strand
GTGTGTGTTTGTGTATGTGACCCTCTGTGTGTGTGTTTGTGTGTGACCCTCTTTGTGTGTGTGTGTGTTTGTGTATGTGACCCTCTGTGTGTGTGTGTGTGTGTGTGTGTGACCCATGTGTGTGTGAGTGAATGTGACCCTCGTTGTTTGTGTGTGTGCGTGACCCACACTGTCTGTCTGTGTTTGTGTGACCCTCGTTGCTTCTGTGTATGTGTGTGTGTGACTCCTGCTGTCTGTGTGTGTGTGTGTGTGTGTGTATCCCTGTCTGTCTGTGTGTGTGTCCCTGTCCCTCTCTGTCTGTGTGTGTGTCCCTCTGTGTGTGTTTCCCCATCTGTCTGTGTGTTTTTGTGTGTCCCTCTCTGTCTGTGTGTGTGTGTGTGTGTGTGTGTGTGTGTGTGTGTGTGTGTGTGTCCCTCTGTGTGTGTGTGTGTGTCCCTCTGTGTGTGTGTGTGTTACCCTCTGTGTGTGTGTGTGTGTGTGTGGGTGTGTGTATGTGACCCTCGGTGTGTGGGTGTGTGTATGTGACCCTTTGTGTGTGTGTGTGTATGTGACCATGTGTGTGTGTGTGTGTGTGTGTGTGTGTGTGTGTGTGTGTGTGTGTGACCCGCTGTGTGTGTGTGTGCGTGCGCATGTGTATGTGTGTGTGACCCTCTGTGTGTGTGTGTGACGCTCTCTCTTTGTATGTGTGTGACGCTCTCTCTTTGTATGTGTGTGACGCTCTCTCTTTGTATGTGTGTGACCCTCTCTCTGTCCATGTGTGTGTGTCCCTCTGTGTGTGTGTGTGTGTCCCTCTCTGTCTGTGTGTGTCCCTCTGTGTGTGTGTGTGTCCCTCTCTGTGTGTGTCCCTCTCTGTCTGTGTGTGTGTGTCCCTCTCTGTCTGTGTGTGTGTGTCCCTCTCTGTCTGTGTGTGTGTGTCACCCCCGTTTGTGTGTGTGTGTGTCCGTCTGTGTGTGTGTGTGTCCCTCTCTGTCAGTGTGTGTGTGTCCCTCTGTGTGTGTGTGTGTGTGTGTGTGTGTGTGTGTGTGTGTGTGTCCCCCTCTCTGTCTGTGTGTGTTTCCCCATCTGTCTGTGTGTTTTTGTGTGTCCCTCTGTGTGTGTGTGGGTGGGTGGGTGTGTGTGGGTGGGTGTGTGTGTGTGTCCCTCTCTGTCTGTGTGTGTGTTACCCTCTGTGTGTGTGTGTGTGTGTGTGGGTGTGTGTATGTGACCATCGGTGTGCGGGTGTGTGTATGTGACCCTTTGTGTGTGTGTGTGTGTGTGTGTGTGAGTGTAAATGTGACCCTGTGTGTGTGTGTATGTGACCCTGTGTGTGTGTGTGTGTGTGGGTGTCTGACCCGCTGTCTGTGTGTGTGTGTGTGACCTGCTGTGTGTGTGTGTGACCTGTTGTCTGTGTGTGTGTGTGTGTCCCTCCCTGTCTGTGTGTGTCCCTCTCTGTGTGTGTGACCCCCTCTGTCTGTGTGCTTTTGTGTGTCCCTCTCTGTCTGTGTGTGTCCCTCTCTGTGTGTGTCCCTCTCTGTGTGTGTCCCTCTGTGTGTGTGTGTGTGTGTGTGTGTGCGGTGTGTGTGTGTGGGTGTGTGTGTGTACCTCTGTGTGTGTGTGTGTGTGTGTGTGTGTGTATGTGTCCCTCTGTCTGTGTGTGTGTTACCCTCTGTGTGTGTGTGTGTGTGTGTGTGTGTGGGTGCGTGTATGTGACCCTCGGTGTGTGGGTGTGTGTATGTGACCCCTTATGTGTGTGTGTGTGTGTATGTGATCCTCTGTGTGTGTGTGTGTGTGTGTGTGTGTATGTGTGTGTGTCTGACCCGCTGTCTGTGTGAGTGTGTGTGTGTGTGTGTGTGAACCGCTGTGTGTGTGTTTGACCCGCTGTGTGTGTGACCTGCTGTGTGTGTGTGTGTGTGTGTGTGTGTGTGTGTGTGTGTTTGTGTATGTGACCCTCTGTGTGTGTGTGTGTGTGTGTGTGTGTGTGTGTGTGTGACCCTCTGTCTATGTGTGTGTGTATGTGTGTATTTGTGTATGTGACCCTTTGTGTGTGTGTGTGTGATCCTCTCTGTGTGTGTGTGTGCGTGACCCTCGCTGTCTGTGTGTTTGTGTGACCCTCGCTTTCTCTGTGTATGTGTGTGTGTGTCACACACTGTCTGTGTGTGTGTGTGTGTGTGTGTGTGTGTGTATGTGTGTGTGTGTGTATGACCCTCTCACTGTGTGTGTATGTGTGTGAGACCCGCTGTGTGTGTGTGTGCGTGTGTTTGTGACCTTCTGTGTGTTTGTGTCCCTCTGTGTGTTTGTGTGTATCCCTGTCTGTCTGTTTGTGTGTGTGTGTGTCCCTGTCTGTCTGTGTGTGTGTGTCCATTCTGTCTGTGTGTGTGTGTCCCTATCTGTCTCTGTGTGTGTGTGTCCCTCTCTGTCTGTGTGTGTGTTACCCTCTGTGTGTGTGTGTGTGTGGGTGTGTGTATATGACCCTCTGTCTGTGTATATGACCCTCTGTGTGTGTGTGTGTGTGTGTGTGTATGTGACTCTTTATGTGTTGTGTGTGTGTGCGTGCGTGTGTGTCTGACCCACTGTCTCTGTGTGTGTGTGTGTGTGACCCTCTGTGTGTGTGTGTGTGTCTGCGTGTGTGTGTGTGTGTGTGTGACCCTCTGTTTGTGTGTGAGTGTGACCCTCTTTGTGTGTGTGTATGTGTTTGTGTGTGACCCTCTTTGTGTGTGTCTGTTTGTGTATGTGACCCTCTGTGTGTGTGTGTGTGTGTGTGTGTGTGTGTGTATGTGTTTGTGTGTGACCCTCTTTCTGTGTGTGTGTGTTTGTGTATGTGACCCTGTGTGTGTGTGTGTGTGTGTGTGTGTGTGTGTGTGTGTGTGTGTGTGTGTGTCCCATGTGTGTGTGAGTGAATGTGACCCTCGTTGTTTGTGTGTGTGCGTGACCCACACTGTCTGTCCGTGTTTGTGTGACCCTCGTTGCTTCTGTGTATGTGTGTGTGTGACTCCTGCTGTCTGTGTGTGTGTGTGTGTCCCTCCCTGTCTGTGTGTGTGTCCCCCTCTGTCTGTGTGCTTTTGTGTGTCCCTCTCTGTCTGTGTGTGTCCCTCTCTGTCTGTGTGTGTCCCTCTCTGTGTGTGTGTGTGTGTGACCCTCTGTGTGTGTGTGTGTGTGTGTGTGTGTGTGTGTGTGTGTGTGTGTGTGTGTGTGACCCTCTGTTTGTGTGTGAGTGTGACCCTCTGTGTGTGTGTGTATATGTGTGTTTGTGTGTGACCCTCTTTGTGTGTGTGTGTGTTTGTGTATGTGACCCTCTGTGTGTGTGTTTGTGTGTGACCCTCTTTGTGTGTGTGTGTGTTTGTGTATGTGACCCTCTGTGTGTGTGTGTGTGTGTGTGTGTGTGTGTGTGTGTGTGTGTGACCCATGTGTGTGTGAGTGAATGTGACCCTCGTTGTTTGTGTGTGTGCGTGACCCACACTGTCTGTCCGTGTTTGTGTGACCCTCGTTGCTTCTGTGTATGTGTGTGTGTGACTCCTGCTGTCTGTGTGTGTGTGTGTGTGTGTCCCCCTCTCTCTGTGTGTGTGTGTGTGTGTGTGTGTGTGTGTGTGTGTGTGTGTGTGTGTGTGTCCCTCTGTGTGTGTGTGTGTGTTACCCTCTGTGTGTGTGTGTGTGGGTGTGTGTATGTGACCCTCGGTGTGTGTGTGTGTGTATGTGACCCTGTGTGTGTGTGTGTGTGTGTGTGACCCGCTGTGTGTGTGTGTGCGTGCGCATGTTTATGTGTGTGTGACCCTCTGTGTGTGTGTGTGACGCTCTCTCTTTGTATGTGTGTGACGCTCTCTCTTTGTATGTGTGTGACGCTCTCTCTTTGTATGTGTGTGACCCTCTCTCTGTCCATGTGTGTGTGTCCCTCTGTGTGTGTGTGTGTCCCTCTGTGTGTGTGTGTGTCCCTCTCTGTCTGTGTGTGTCCCTCTCTGTCTGTGTGTGTCCCTCTGTGTGTGTGTGTGTGTGTGTCCCTCTCTGTGTGTGTCCCTCTCTGTCTGTGTGTGTGTGTCCCTCTCTGTCTGTGTGTGTGTGTCCCTCTCTGTCTGTGTGTGTGTGTCACCCCCGTTTGTGTGTGTGTGTGTCCGTCTGTGTGTGTGTGTGTCCCTCTCTGTCAGTGTGTGTGTCCCCCTCTGTGTGTGTGTGTGTGTGTGTGTGTGTGTGTGTGTGTGTGTGTGTGTGTGTGTGAGACCCACTGTGTGTGTGTGTGTGTGACCCTATGTCGGTGTGTGTGTGTGACCCTATGTCGGTGTGTGTGTGTGACCCTCTGTCGGTGTGTGTGTGTGACCTGCTGTCTGTGTGTGTGTGTGTGAGTGTGTGTGTGACCCTCTGTGTGTGTGTGTGTGTGTGTGTGTGTGTGTGTGTGACCCTCTGTTTGTGTGTGAGTGTGACCCTCTGTGTGTGTGTGTATATGTGTGTTTGTGTGTGACCCTCTTTGTGTGTGTGTGTGTTTGTGTATGTGACCCTCTGTGTGTGTGTTTGTGTGTGACCCTCTTTGTGTGTGTGTGTGTTTGTGTATGTGACCCTCTGTGTGTGTGTGTGTGTGTGTGTGTGTGTGTGTGTGTGTGTGTGTGTGTGTGTGTGTGTGACCCATGTGTGTGTGAGTGAATGTGACCCTCGTTGTTTGTGTGTGTGCGTGACCCACACTGTCTGTCCGTGTTTGTGTGACCCTCGTTGCTTCTGTGTATGTGTGTGTGTGACTCCTGCTGTCTGTGTGTGTGTGTGTGTGTGTGTGTGTGTGTGTATCCCTGTCTGTCTGTGTGTGTGTCCCTGTCCCTCTCTGTGTGTGTGTGTGTCCCTCTCTGTCTGTGTGTGTTTCCCCATCTGTCTGTGTGTTTTTGTGTGTCCCTCTCTGTGTGTGTGTGTGTGTGTGTGTGTGTGTGTCCCTCTCTGTGTGTGTGTGTGTGTGTGTGTGTGTGTGTGTGTGTGTGTGTGTGTGTGTCCCTCTGTGTGTGTGTGTGTTACCCTCTGTGTGTGTGTGTGTGTGTGTGTGTGTGTGTGTG
>NC_054472.1:5628020-5633020 GCF_017639515.1 Carcharodon carcharias | reverse complement strand
CGTGTTTGTGTGACCCTCGCTGCTTCTGTGTATGTGTGTGTGTGACTCCTGCTGTCTGTGTGTGTGTGTGTGTGTATCCCTGTCCCTCTCTGTCTCTGTGTGTGTCCCTCTCTGTCTGTGTGTGTTTCTCCATCTGTCTGTGTGTTTTTGTGTGTCCCTCTCTGTCTGTGTGTGTCCCTCTGTGTGTGTGTGTGTGCGTGTGTGTGTGTGTGTGTCCCTCTCTGTCTGTGTGTATGTGTCCCTCTCTGTGTGTGTGTATGTGTCCCTCTGTGTGTGTGTCCCCCTCTATTTGTGTGTGTGTGTGTCCCTCTCTGTCTGTGTGTATCCCTCTCTGTCTGTCTGTGTGTGTCCCTCTCTGTCTGTCTGTGTGTGTGTCCCCCTCTATCTGTGTGTGTGTGTCCCCCTCTATCTGTGTGTGTGTGTCCCCCTCTATCTGTGTGTGTGTGTGTGTCCCGCTGTGTGTGTGTGTATGTCCCGCTGTGTGTGTGTGTGTGTGTCCCTCTGTGTGTGTGTGTGTCCCTCTCTGTCTGTGTGTGTCCCTCTCTGTCTGTGTGTGTCCCCCTCTGTCTGTGTGTGTGTGTGTCCCTCTGTGTGTGTGTGTGTGTGTGTGTGTGTGTGTGTGTGTGTGTGTGTGTGTGTGTGTCCTTCTCTGTCTGTGTGTGTGTCCCTCTGTGTGTGTGTGTGTGTGTGTCTGTGTGTGTCCCCCTCTCTGTGTGTGTGTTACCCTCTGTGTGTGTGTGTGTGTGTGTGTGTGTGTATATATCTGACCATCTGTCTGTGTGTGTATGTGACCCTTTGTGTGTGGGTGTGTGTATGTGATCCTCTGTGTGTGTGTGTATGTGATCCTCTGTGTGTGTGTGTGTGTGTGTGTGTGTGTGTGTGTGTGTGACCCGCTGTCTCTGTGTGTGTGTGTGTGTGTGTGTGTGTGTGTGTGTGTGTGACCTGCTGTGTGTGTGTGACCTGCTGTGTGTGTGTGTGTGACCCGCTGTGTGTGTGTGTGTGTGTGTGTGTGTGTGTGTGTGTGTATGTGACCCTCTGTGTGTGTGTGTGTGTGTGTGTGTGTGTGTGTGTGTGTCAGACCCGCTGTGTGTGTGTGTGTGTGATCCGCTGTGTGTGTGTGTGTGTGATCCGCTGTGTGTGTGTGTGTGTGATCCGCTGTGTGTGTGTATGTGTGTGATCCACTGTGTGTGTGTATGTGTGTGACCCTCTGTCACTGTGTGTATGTGTGTGACCCTCTGTCACTGTGTGTGTGTGTGACGCTCTGTCACTGTGTGTGTGTGTGTGTGTGTGTGTGTGACACACTGTCACTGTGTGTGTGTGTGTGTGTGTGACCCACTGTCACTGTGTGTGTGTGTGACCCACTGTCTGTGTGTGTGTGAGTCCCTCTCTGTGTGTGTGTGTGTGTGTGTGAGTCCCTCTCTGTGTGTGTGTGTGTGTGAGTCCCTCTCTGTGTGTGTGTGTGAGTCCCTCTCTGTCTGTGTGTGTGTGTGTGTGTTTGTGTGTCTGACCCGCTGTCTGTGTGTGTGTCTGACCCGCTCTGTCTCTGTCTCTGTGTGTGTGTATTAGACCCGCTGTGTGTGTCCCCCTCTATTTGTGTGTGTGTGTGTCCCTCTCTGTCTGTCTGTGTGTGTCCCTCTCTGTCTGTCTGTGTGTGTCCCTCTCTGTCTGTCTGTGTGTGTGTCCCCCTCTATCTGTCTGTGTGTGTCCCCCTCTATCTGTGTGTGTGTGTGTCCCTCTGTGTGTGTGTGTGTGTGTCCCTCTCTGTCTGTGTGTCCCCCTCTGTCTGTGTGTGTGTGTGTGTCCCTCTGTGTGTGTTTGTGTGTGCGTGTGTTTGTGTGTCCTTCTCTCTGTGTGTGTGTGTGTGTGTGTGTGTGTGTGTGTGTGTGTGTGTGTGTGTTTGTGTGTGTGTCCTTCTCTGTCTGTGTGTGTGTCCCTCTGTGTGTGTGTGTGTGTTACCCTCTGTGTGTGTGTGTCTGTGTGTGTATCTGACCCTCTGTCTGTGTGTGTATGTGACCCTCTGTGTGTGGGTGTGTCTATGTGATCCTCTGTGTGTGTGTGTATGTGACCCTCTGTGTGTGTGTGTGTGTGTGTGACCCGCTGTCTCTGTGTGTGTGTGTGTGTGTGTGTGACCCGCTGTGTGTGTGACCCGCTGTGTGTGTGTGTGTGACCCGCTGTGTGTGTGTGTGACCCGCTGTGTGTGTGTATGTGACCCTCTGTGTGTGTGTGTGTGTGTGTGTATGTGACCCTCTGTGTGTGTGTGTGTGTGTGTATGTGACCCTCTGTGTGTGTGTGTGTGTGTGTGTGTGTGTGTGTGTGTGTGTGTGTGTGTCTGACCCGCTGTCTGTGTGTGTGTGTGACCCGCTGTGTGTGTGTGTGTGTGTGATCCGCTGTGTGTGTGTATGTGTGTGATCCGCTGTGTGTGTGTATGTGTATGACCCTCTGTCACAGTGTGTATGTGTGTGACCCTCTGTCACTGTGTGTGTGTGTGACCCTCTGTCACTGTGTGTGTGTGTGTGACCCACTGTCACTGTGTGTGTGTGTGTGACCCACTGTCACTGTGTGTGTGTGTGACCCACTGTCTGTGTGTATGTGAGTCCCTCTCTGTGTGTGCGTGTGTGAGTCCCTCTCTGTGTGTGTGTGTGTGTGAGTCCCTCTCTGTGTGTGTGTGTGTGAGTCCCTCTCTGTCTGTGTGTGTGTGCATCCCTCTCTCTGTGTGTGTGTGTGTCCCTCTCTGTATGTGTGAGTGTTGCTCTGTGTGTGTGTGTCCCTCTGTGTGTGTGTGTGTGTGTGTGTGTGTGAGTGAATGTGACCCTCATTGCTTGTGTGTGTGCGTGACCCACGCTGTGTGTCCGTGTTTGTGTGACCCTCGCTGCTTCTGTGTATGTGTGTGTGTGACTCCTGCTGTCTGTGTGTGTGTGTGTATCCCTGTCTGTGTGTGTGTGTGTGTCCCTGTCCCTGTCCCTCTCTGTCTGTGTGTGTGTCCCTCTCTGTCTGTGTGTGTTTCCTCATCTGTCCGTGTGTTTTTGTGTGTCCCTCTCTGTCTGTGTGTGTGTGTGTGTGTGTGTGTGTGTGTGTGTGTGTGTGTGTGTGCCCCCTCTCTGTCTGTGTGTGTGTGTCCCTCTCTGTGTGTGTGTGTTACACTCTGTCTGTGTGTGTGGGTGTGTGTATGTGACCCTCGGTGTGTGGGTGTGTGTATGTGACCCTGTGTGTGTCTGTATGTGACCCTGTGTGTGTATGTGTGTGACCCTCTGTGTGTGTGTGTGTGTGTGTGTGTGTGTGTGTGTGTGTGTGTGTGTGTGTGTGTGTTTGTGTATGTGACCCTTTGTGTGTGTGTGACCCTCTGTGTGTGTGTGTGTGACCCTCGCTGGCTGTCTGTGTTTGTGTGACCCTTGCTGTCTCTGTGTATGTGTGTGTGTGACCCGCTGTGTGTTCGTGTGTGTGACGCACTGTCTGTGTGTGTGTGGGTGTGTGTGTTTGTGTATGTGACCCTGTGTGTGTGCGTGACCCTCTGTGTGTATGTGTGTGTGTGTGTGTGAGTGCCTGTGAACCTCGTTGTTTGTGTGTGTGAATGACCTTCGCTGTCTGTCTGTTTGCGTGACCCTCACTGCTCTGTGTATGTGTGTGTGTGACTCCTGCTGTCTGTGTGTGTGTGTGTGTGTGTGTGACCCTCGGTGTGTGTGCGTGTGTTTGTGACCTGTGTGTTTGTGTCCCTCTGTGTGTTTGTGTGTATCCCTGTCTGCCTGTGTCTGTGTGTGTGAGTCCCACTCTATGTGTGTGTGTCCCTCTCAGTCTGTGTGAGTGTCGCTCTGTGTGTCCCTCTGTGTGCGTGTGTGTGACCCTCTGTGTGTGTGTGTGGGTGTGTGTGTGACGCTCTCTTTGTATGTGTGTGACGCTCTCTCTTTGTATGTGTGTGACCCTCTCTCTGTCCATGTGAATGTGGCCCTCTCTCTGTCTATGTGTGTATGACCCTCTCACTGTCTATGTGTATGTGACCCCATGTGTATATGTGTGTGTGACTCTCTTGCTGTGTGTGTGTGTGTGTGTGTGACCCCATGTGTATATGTGTGTGTGACTCTCTTGCTGTGTGTGTGTGTGTGTGTGACCCCATGTGTGTATGTGTGTGTGACCCTCTGTGTGTGTGTGTGTTTGTGACCTGTGTGTTTGTGTCACTCTGTGTGTGTGTGTGTGTGTCCCTCTGTGTGTGTGTGTGTGTGTGTGTGTGTGTGTGTGTGTGTGTGTATCCATGTCTGTGTCTGTGTGTCCCTGTCTGTCTGTGTGCGTGTCCCGGTCTGTGTTTGTGTGTGTGTCCCTCTGTGTGTGTGTGTGTGTGTGTGTATGTGTGTGTCCCTCTGTGTGTGTGTGTGTGTGTGTGTGTGTGTCCCTCCCTGTCTGTGTGTGTGTGTGTGTGTGTGCGTGACCCGCTGTCTCTGTGTGTGTGTGTGTGTGTGTGTGTGTGTGTGTGACCCGCTGTGTGTGTGTGTGTGACCCGCTGTGTGTGTGTGTGTGACCCGCTGTGTGTGTGTGTGACCCGCTGTGTGTGTATGTGACCCTGTGTGTGTGTGTGTGTGTGTTTGTGTGTATGTGACCCTCTGTGTGTGTGTGTGTGTGTGTGTGTGTGTGTGTGTGTGTGTGTGTGTGTGTGTCTGACCTGCTGTCTGTGTGTGTGTGTGTGACCCGCTGTGTGTGTGTGTGTGAGCCACTGTCACTGTGTGTGTGTGTGAGCCACTGTCACTGTGTGTGTGTGTGTGAGCCACTGTCACTGTGTGTGTGTGTGAGCCACTGTCACTGTGTGTGTGTGACCCACTGTCACTGTGTGTGTGTGACCCACTGTCACTGTGTGTGTGTGACCCACTGTCACTGTGTGTGTGACCCACTGTCTGTGTGTGTGTGTGAGTCCCTCTCTGTCTGTGTGTGTGTGAGTCCCTCTCTGTGTGTGTGTGTGTGTCCCTCTCTGCATGTGTGAGTGTTGCTCTGTCTGTGTGTGTCCCTCTGTGTGTGTG
>NC_054472.1:5620520-5623020 GCF_017639515.1 Carcharodon carcharias | reverse complement strand
GACGCTCTCTCTTTGTAGGTGTGTGACGCTCTCTCTGTCCATGTGTGTGTGACCCTCTCTCTGTCTATGTGTGTGTGACCCTCTCTCTGTGTGTGTGTGTGTGACCCCATGTGTGTATGTGTGTGTGACCCTCTGTGTGTGTGTGTGTGTGTGTGTGTGTGTGTGTGTGTGTGTGTGTGTGTGACCTTCTGTGTGTTTGTGTCGCTCTGTGTGTATGTGTCCCTCTGTGTGTGTGTGTGTGTGTGTGTATCACTGTGTCTGTGTGTCCCTGTCTGTCTGTGTGTGTCCCTGTGTGTGTGTGTGTGTGTGTGTGTGTGTGTTTTCCTGTCTGTGTGTGTGTGTCCCTGTCTGTGTGTGTGTGTGTGTGTCCCTCCCTGTCTGTGTGTGTGTCCCTCTGTGTGTGTGTGTGTGTCCCTCTGTGTGTGTGTGTGTGTGTGTGTGTGTGTGTGTGTCCCTCGCTGTCTGTGTGTGTGTGTGTGTGTGTGTGTGTGTGTGTCCCTTCTGTCCATGTGTGTTTGTTTCTCCCTCTGTCTGTGTGTGTGTATGTGTGTCCCTCTCTGTGTGTGTGTGTGTCCCTCTCTGTCTGTGTGTGTGTGTGTCCCTCTCTGTCTGTGTGTGTGTGTGTCCCTCTGTGTGTGTGTGTGTGTGTGTGTGTGTGTGTGTCCCTCTCTGTCTGTCTGTGTGTGTGTCCCTCTGTGTGTGTGTGTGTGTGTGTGTGTGTGTGTGTGTGTCCCTCTCTGTCTGTGTGTGTGTGTGTCCCTCTGTGTGTGTGTGTTTGTGTGTGTGTCCTTCTCTGTCTGTGTGTGTGTCCCTCTCTCTGTGTGTGTTACCCTCTGTGTGTGTGTCAGTGTGTGTATCTGACCTGCTGTCTGTGTGTGTATGTGACCCTCTGTGTGTGGGTGTGTGTATGTGATCCTCTGTGTGTGTGTGTGTGTGTGTGACCCTCTGTGTGTGTGTGTGTGTGTGTGTGTGTGTGTCTGTGTGTCTGACCTGCTGTCTGTGTGTGTGTGTGTGTGTGACCCACTGTGTGTGTGTGTGTGACCCGCTGTGTGTGTATGTGACCCTGTGTGTGTGTGTGTGTGTGACCCGCTGTGTGTGTGTGTGAGACCCGCTGTGTGTGTGTGTGACCCTCTGTCACTGTGTGTGTGTGTGACCCTCTGTCACTGTGTGTGTGTGTGTGACCCACTGTTTGTGTGTGTTTGTGTCCCTCTCTGTATGTGTGAGTGTTGCTCTGTGTGTGACCCTCTGTGTGTGTGGGTGGGTGTGTGTGACGCTCTCTCTTTGTATGTGTGTGACGCTCTCTCTTTGTATGTGTGTGGCGCTCTCTCTTTGTATGTGTGTGACGCTCTCTCTTTGTAAGTGTTTGACCCTCTCTCTGTCCATGTGTGTGTGACCCTCTCTCTGTCTATGTGTGTGTGACCCTCTCGCTGTGTGTGTGTGTGAGACCCCATGTGTGTGTGTGTGTGTGACCCTCTGTGTGTGTGTGTGTGTGTGTGTGTGTGTGTGTGTGTGTGTGTGTGTATGTGTGTGTGTTTGTGACCTTCTGTGTGTTTGTGTCGCTCTGTGTGTTTGTGTCGCTCTGTGTGTATGTGTCCCTCTGTGTGTCTGTGTATCACTGTCTGTGTCTGTGTCTCCCTGTCTGTCTGTGTGTCTCCCTGTCTGTCTGTGTGTGTGTGTGTGTCCCTCTCTGTCTGTGTGTGTCCCTGTCTGTGTGTGTATGTGCGTCCCTCCCTCCCTGTGTGTGTGTGTGTGTGTGTGTGTGTGTGTCCCTCGCTGTCTGTGTGTGTGTGTCCCTCTCTGTCCATGTGTGTGTGTGTCCCACTCTGTCCATGTGTGTGTGTGTCCCCCTCTGTCCATGTGTGTGTATGTGTGTCCCTCTCTGCCTGTGTGTGTGTGTGTGTGTCCCTGTGTGTGTGTGTGTGTGTGTGTATGTATGTCCCTCTCTGTCTGTGTGTGTGTGTGTCCCTCTCTGTCTGTGTGTGTGTGGTACCCTTTGTGTGTGTGTGGATGTGTGTATGTGACCTTCTGTATGTGGGTGTGTGTAAGTGACCCCTTATGTGTGTGTGTGTATGTGTGCGTGTGTGTATATGTGACCGTCTGTGTGTGTGTGTGTGTGTGTGTGTGTGTGTGTGTGTGTGACCCACTGTCTGTGTGTGTGTGTGACCCACTGTCTGTGTGTATGTGTGACCCACTGTCTGTGTGTGTGTGTGACCCGCTGTGTGTGTGTGTGTGACCCTCTGTCTGTGTGTGTGTGTGACCCTCTGTCAGTGTGTGTGTGTGACCCGCTGTCTCTGTGTGTGTGTGTGTGTGTGTGTGTGTGTGTGTGTGTGTCCCTGTCTGTGTGTGTGTGTGTCCCTGTCTGTGTGTGTGTGTGTCCCTGTCTGTGTGTGTGTGAGTCCCTCTCTGTCTGTGTGTGTGAGTGTCACTCTCTGTCTGTGTGTGTGAGTGTCGCTCGCTGTCTGTGTGTCCCTCTGTGTGTGTGTGTGATGCTCTCTCTTTG
>NC_054472.1:5605520-5610520 GCF_017639515.1 Carcharodon carcharias | reverse complement strand
TGTGCTTGTGTGACCCTCGCTATCTGTGTGTGTGTGTGTGTGACCCCTGCTGTGTGTGTCTGTGTGTGACCTGCTGCCTGTGTGTGTGTGTGTGTGACCCGCTGTGTGTGTGTGTGTGTGTTTGTGTGTGTGTGACTCGCTGTCTGTGTGTGTGTGTGTGACCCGCTGTCTGTCTGTGTGTGACCCTATGTGTGCGCGCGTGTGTTTATGTGTGTGTGTGTGAGATCCTGTGTGCATGTGTGTGAGACCCTCTGTGTCTTTGTGTGTAAGAGTGTGTGACCATCTGTGTGTGTTTGTTTGTGTATGTGTGAGAGTGTGTGTGTGTTTGTGTCCCTCTCTGTGTGTGTGCCCTTCTCTGTGTTTGTATCTCCGTGTGTGTGTGGCCCTGTCTGTGTGTGTGTCCCTGTCTGTGTGAATGTGTGTGTCCCTGTCTGTGTGTGTGTGTGTGTGTGTGTGTGTCCCTGTCTGTCTGTCCCTCTCTGTCTGTGTGTGTGTGTCCGTCTGTGTGTGTGTGATCCTCTGTGTGTGTGTGTGTGTGTGTGTGTGTGTGTGTGTGTGTGTGTTACGCTCTCTCTGTGTATGTATGTGTGACGCTCTTTCTGTGTATGTGTGTAACCCTCTTTCTGTCTATGTGTGTGTGACCCTCTCGCTGTGTATGTGTGTGTGTGTGTGTGTGACCCACTGTGTGTTTGTGTAACTCTGTGTGTGTGTGTGTCCCTCTGTGTGTGTGTATCCCTGTTTGTCTGCCAGTGTCTGTGTGTCCCTGTCTGTCTGTGTGTGTTTCCCCATCTGTGTGTGTGTCCCTGTCTGTCTGTGAGTGTCCCTCTCTGTCTGTGTGTCCCTCTCTGTCTGTGTGTACCTCTGTGTGTGTGTGTGTGTGTGTGTGTGTGTGTGTGTGTGTGACCCTCTGTGTGTGGGTGTGTGTATGTGACCCTTTATGTGTGTGCGTGTGTGTGTATGTGACCCTCTGTGTGTGTGTGTGTGTGTGTGTGTGTGTGTGTGTATGTGACCCTTGTTGTTTGTGTGTGTGTGTGTGACCGTCGCTGTCTTTCTGTGTTTGCATGACCCTTGCTGTGTGTGTGTGTGTGTGTGTGTGTGTGTGTGTGTGTGTGTGTGTGTGTGTGTGTGTGTGTGTGTGTGTACAGGACCCCTGCTGTGTGTGTGTGTGACCCGCTGTCTGCATGTGTTTGTGATCCGCTGCCTGTGTGTGTGTGTGTGTGTGTGTGTGTGTGTGTGTGTGTGTGTGAGAGATCCACTGTGTGTGTGTGTGTGTGTGTGTGTGTGTGTGTGTGTGACCCACTGTGTGTGTGTGTGACCCACGCTGCCAGTGTGTGTGTGACCCTCTGTCTGTGTGTGTGTATGTGACCCTCTGTCTGTGTGTGACCCTCTGTCTGTGTGTGTGTGAGAGAGAGAATGACCATCTGTGTGTGTGCATGTGTGTGTGTGTGTGTGTGACCCTCTGTGTATGTGTGTGAGAACGCCTCGCTGGGTGTGTGTGTGTGTGTGTGTGTGTGAGTGTGACCCTCTGTGTGTGTGTGAGAGCCACTTGCTCGCTAGGGGGGTGTGTGTGTGTGTGTGTGTGTGTGTGTAAGACCCTCTGTACGTGTGTGTGACCCCGTCATTGTCTGTGTGTGTCAGTGTGTGTGTGTGACCCTATGTGTATGTGTGTGTGTGAGAGAGACCCTCTATGTCTGTGTGTCCCTCTGTGTGTGTATGTGTGTGTGATACACCCTCACTCTGTGTGTGTGTGTGTGTGTGTGTGTGTGTGTGTGTGTGTGTGTGTGAGCCACTGTGTCTGTGTGTGCATGTGTGTGTGACTGTTTATGTGTGACCCGATGTCTGTGTTTGGCCCTTTGTCTGTCTGTGTGCACCTGTGTGTCCCTCTGTGTGTGTGTCCCTCTGTGTGTGTGTCCCTCTGTCTGTTTGTGTGTCCCTCTGTCTGTTTGTGTGTCCCTCTGTCTGTTTGTGTGTCCTTCTGTCTGTGTGTGTGTCCCTTGCTGCCTGTGTGTGTGACCCTCGCTGTGTGTGTGTGTGTGACCCTCGCTGTGTGTGTGTGTGTGACCCTCGCTGTCTGTGTGTGTGTGACCCTCGCTGTCTGTGTGTGTGTGACCCTCGCTGTCTGTGTGTGTGTGACCCTCGCTGTCTGTGTGTGTGTGTGACCCTCACTGTCTGTGTGTGTGTGACCCTCGCTGTTTGTCTCTGTGACTCTTGCTGTCAGTGTGCGTGTGTGACCCTTACCTGCATGTGTTTGTGTGTGTGTCCCTCTGTGAGTGTGTGTGTGTGTGTGTGTGTGTGACCCTCTGTATGTGTGAAAGACCCCCTCACTGTCTGTGTGTGTCGGTGTGTGTGTGTGACCCTCTGTGTGTGTGTGTATGTGTGTGTGTGTGTGTGTGTGTGTGTGTGTGTGACCCTTAGTGCCTGTGAGTGCGTCACTCTGTGTGTTCATGTGAGAGACCCTCTGTGTGTGTGTGTGTGTGTGTGTGTGTGTGTGTATGTCTGTGTGTTTGAGACCCTCTGTGTCTGTATATGTGGGAGACCCCCTCGCTGCCTGTGTGTGTCGGTGTGTGTGTGTGACCCTCTGTGTGTGTGTGTGTGTGCGTGTGAGTGTGACACTCTGTGTGTTCATGTGAGAAACCCTGTGTGTGTGTCTGTGTATCCCTGTTTGTCTGCCTGTGTCTGTGTGTCCTCGTCTGTCTGTCTGTGTTTCCCCGTCTGTCTGTGTGTGTGTCCCTGTCTGTCTATGTGTGTGTCCCTGTCTGTCTGTCTGTGTGTCCCTCTCTGTCTGTGTGTACCTCTGTGTGTCTGTGTGTGTTTGACCCTCTGTGTGTGTGTGTGTGTGTGTGTGTGTGTGTGTGTGACCCTTTATGTGAGTGTTTGTGTGTATGTGACTGTGTGTGTGTGTGTGTGTATGCGACCCTCGTTTGTGTGTGTGTGTGTGTGTGAGACCCTCGCTGTCTTTGTGTTTGCGTGACCCTCGCTGTGTGTGTGTGTGTGTGTGTATGTGTGCATGACCACTGCTGTGTGTGTGTGTGTGTGTGACCCGCTGTGTGTGTGTGTGTGTTTGTGACCCGCTGTGTGTGTGTGACCCGCTGTCTTCATCTGTTTGTGATCCGCTGCCTGTGTGTGTGTGTGTGTGTGTGTGTGTGTGAGACCCACTGTGTGTGTGTGTGTGTGTGTGTGTGTGTGTGTGTGTGTGTGTGTGTGACCCACGCTGCCTGTGTGTGTGTGTGTGTGTGTGACCCGCTGTGTGTGTGTGTGTGTGTGTGTGTGTGTGACCCTCTGTGTATGTGTGTGAGAATGCCTTGCTGGGTGTGTGTGTGTGTGAGTGTGACCCTATGTGTGTGTGAGACCCACTTGCCTTGCTAGGTGTTTGTGTGTGCGTGTGTGTGTGTGTGTGTGTGTGTGAGACCCTCTGTATGTGCGTGTGACCCCGTCGCTGTCTGTGTGTCAGTGTGTGTGTGACCTTGTGTGTGTGTGTGTGACCTTGTGTGTGTGTGTGTGTGACCCTCTGTGTATGTGTGTGAGAACACCTCACTGGGTGTGTGTGTGTGTGTCCCTGTCTGTGTGTGTGTGTGTGTGTGTCCCTGTCTATGTGTGTGTGTGTGTGTGTGTGTGTGTGACCTTCTGTCTGTCTGTGTCACTCTGTCTGTATGCGTGTGTCCCTCTGTCTATGTGACCCTCTGCGTTTGTGTGACCCTTTGTCTGTCTGATTGTGTGTGTGTGTATGACCCTCTGTATGATTGTATATGTGTGTGTGAGACCCTCTGTCTGATTGTGTGTGTGTGTGTGAGACCCTCTGTCTGATTGTGTGTGTGAGACCCTCTGTCTGATTGTGTGTGTGAGACCCTCTGTCTGATTGTGTGTGTGAGACCCTCTGTCTGATTGTGTGTGTGAGACCCTCTGTCTGATTGTGTGTGTGAGACCCTCTGTCTGATTGTGTGTGTGAGACCCTCTGTCTGATTGTGTGTGTGAGACCCTCTGTCTGATTGTGTGTGTGTGTGTGTGTGACCCTCTGTCAGTCTGTGTGTGTGTGACCCTCTGTCTGTCTGATTGTTTGTGTGACCCTCTGTCTGTCTGATTGTGTGTGTGACCCTCTGTCTGTCTGATTGTGTGTGTGACCCTCTCTGTCTGATTGTGTGTGTGACTCTCTGTCTGATTGTGTGTGTGACTCTCTGTCTGATTGTATGTGTGACTCTCTGTCTGCCTGTGTGCATGTGAACCTCAGTCTGCCTGTGTGTGTATTTGACCCTTTGTCTACCTGTGTGTGTGTGACCCTCTGTCTACCTGTATGTGTGTATGTGACCCTCTGTCTACCTGTGTGTGTGTGTGAACCTCTGTCCGCCTGTGTGTGCGCATGACCCACTGTCTGCCTGTATGTGTGTGACCTATTTCATGTCGGTGTGACCCACTGTCTGCCTGTGCATCTGTGTGAAACCCGCTGTCTCTGATTGTGTGTGTATGTGACCCTCTGTCTATTTGATTGTGTGTGTGTGTGACCCTCTCTTTGTCTGATTGTGTGTGTGTGTGACCCTCTGTCTATTTGATTGTGTGTGTGTGTGACCCTCTCTTTGTCTGATTGTGTGTGTGTGACCCTCTGTCTGTCTGATTGTGTGTGTGTGTGTGTGTGTGTGTGAGACACTTTGTGTGTGTGTGTGTGTGACACTTTGCCTGTGTGTGTGTGTGTGTATGTGACCCTTTGTCTGTCAGTGTGTGTGTGTGTGTGTGTGACCCATTGTCTGTGTTTGTGTGTGTGTGTGAGACCCATTGTCTGTGTTTGTGTGTGTGTGTGACCCTTTGTCTGTGTTTGTGTGTGTGTGACCCTTTGTCTGTGTTTGTGTGTGTGTGACCCTTTGTCTGTGTGTGTGTGTGTGTGTGTGTGTGTGTGTGTGTGTGTGACACTTTGTCTGTGTGTGTGTGTGTGTGTGTGTGTTTGTGACCCATTGTCTGTGTGTGTGTGTGTGTGAGACTCTCTGCCTGTCTGATTGTGTGTGTGTGTGACC